>NW_026623239.1:2579083-2584533 GCF_030028575.1 Malurus melanocephalus | reverse complement strand
AGGAAAGTTATTTTAACTGTTTGTTTCATGAATGAAAATTAAATCCAGAACCAGATGGGATTAGAAGTGAACTGCTCAAGTGGCTCTCATGAGAGCTGAAAATGTATGCATCTTTTATCTCCCATAGCATGTAAAACATGCAGCAGGCAGCAACACTGGAACACATCCCTCCATCAGCCCACCTCATTTCTGCTGACCTCACTCATATCTTGGGGGTATTTTTTGTTTTGTTCCATTTTGGTCTTTTGGGGTTTTTTTTTTTTTGCAAGATGGGCTGTGCTACATAAATATTTGCATGCTTCATTCTCATTCTTTCATGGTATTCTGAATAACTCATGCAAAGATATTGTGCAACTTATCAAGATTTTTTCCTTTTCTCTCTTTCCAAAGGTCTTTTCTACAGAGCCTTTCAGTGAGAGAGGCTCTCRCAAGTGCTTAGGCATTTGAAATATTGTTTGAAATATCAATTTCCATTTAATAAATGGAGCACTAAGGCACTAATTGACTTACAGGCCAGACCATGTCTGGAAGGCTGCAGATTTTGGATGTAAATGTGTGTGAGATGGCTTGATAGCTTATTGCTGCCTGGTGTCCTTAGGGGACTTTGCAGCAGTGTTCTTCCCCTCTGTCCAAATGCACATGAACTGGAGTAACATCTCTCACCCAGTGAAGGGTGCTGCCTTCCACAGGAACAGCTTTTCTTGGTTGCTCAGGAAGGCAAAGGACATTATCCTGGTTTTGAATTCCGTTTTTTCCCTTTTGAAGAAGCTGGTACCTTAATCACCTGTTACCTTAATCAGGTCGTAGCACTGTGTTTAATCACCCAGCCGTACAGGCTGAATACCCCTTGCATGGGATTTGAGGAGTGTGAAAGTACTGTCCTTTAATCTCCTTCAGTGYATCCACAGGAGCTGGGCTCGAGTGTATTACAGCATCTCTGGGTGTCGAGTACCCAGAGGATCGCTAACGCTGCAGATAGCTGCTCGTCAACATCAGTTCTTTCACACATKTCTAGGAATGATTGTTCAGTGTATAAAGGGTTCATCGTAAGTGTCCTACATTTTCCTTTCTTTCATTGCCTAAACAATGTGGCACAGCTCTTTGCGAAGTGAATCATGCTGAAAGTTTGGAGCCAGCAGTGAATCTGTAGTACAGATGTCCTAAATAGACTTGGGCATAAAGAGGCTTAAATTTGAGACTTTTTAACCTGATGATACCAATCCTATGCATTTGGTAAAGCTAATACGTAGCTTCTCTGCTTGTGAGTACAGGTTGTGTTCCTGAGACTTTTCCTAAATATTGAAATGTATTATGATCACAAAAAGTGAGGTGCAGATTGTTTTGATTTACGTTAAGGTATGTAAGTGTCAGAAGGCAGATGTCCCAAACAACGTAGTGCCTCTGACTAGTGTTTCCATCTTTGTAMAACTCTTCAAAATGTCTTACAGAAAATATAAATGGAAAAGTTTCAGCTTCACCCTACATGGTAAATGCCTGGCATACTGCAGAAGCACAATAAAGTGCATATATAGCAATCATGTCTAATAGAAGAGTGAATGGTACAATTATGTTCAATTAGATGTGGTCGTAACTCTTGTTTTCCACATTATATGAAAAAAAAATCCTTTTAGTTAATTATTCTTTAAGTTAGTTACTTTTTACTAGATTTAATGTTTACTTAATATCCCAGGTTTTTTTTGGTTTTTGTTTTCACTTAGAATTTGTCATCTTCCTGAGCATTTATCTTAATCTTTTCTTCAAAACAAGTAGTTTGAGTGTTTCACTCTCATATACACAATATGACTTTTCCAACTTACTTCGGGTGTATCACAACTGAGCTTTTTGTATACAGTAAAAACTCTAAATGAAACTGAGTGAGTGAACCACCTGTGTTCAATCTGTTCTCCTTAAACTCAACCTTCACTATCCATCCAATGTGACTTCTTTTCTTTATAGACCTGACTAACCTTCTTATGCATGTTTCTCTGAGTAATCAGGATTTCTCAGAGAAACATTATAAAATTAGTTGGCTGGTTTTTTACTTTTTTTTTGAAAGATGGAGAGCATTTTTCTGTGGTTGTAGCTGTGTTTTAGTAATCACTCTTTCACATGTAGTTCAATAATTTAACTATCTGACTGAATGCAGGACTCAAGTCATTCTTTACTAAGGTGAGCAGGTAAAAGTTTTCTGTGTGTTATTGCTTCTGCATAGGATGTTTTAGAGTCAGATCCACAAAGTTCTTGCAACAGGGTTGGAAAAGGCAGTGAAAAAATTTATGGTATATCATTGCTTCTTCCTACACATAGACTTACGTGATTGAAATGTGCTGCATATAAATTATTTATTAGTTTATTAGATATTTAGTTGTAAAATGGGTGCTCTTCTCTCCCCTAGTGTAGGTCATTATCAGAAGTAGCACTGCGAGACTTTCTTGGAAACACAGGAGGCAAGTGTTTTCCTGCCTCCTCGGTCTGCCAGGGCAGCAGCATCTGCATGATTTCCCTGAGCTCCATACCAGCAGCTCGCACTCCAATTTCATATGGCAGCCAGCAGCCTCCTGCTCCTGGGGGAGCGCAGCCCTGGCAGGGGAGGCTGCTCGGCAGAGAGATGCCCATGTCGCTGTTGTGTCCCCAGCTGGCCCTGGGAGCCCCAGTGCTGGCTGCCAGAGCAACAGGCGGCCAGGAGCTGCCAGCACAGCTGCCCTCTGTTCCCTGGAGACCCCTTCTGCTGGGGCTCCCCAGCGACTCTCCTGCCTACACTGTTAATCAGGACCCAATTTTTTCATGGCACTCTCTCTCCCTCTGCTTTTAAATTAAAAAAAAAAAAAAAATCCAACTGCGTGTGTGCAACATTGCAGATGTTGTTGTTCGGGCTCGATGTTCAGATCAGATGAGTGTTTCTGATTTGTTTATCTCCTGCCGGGGTAGCCCATGAGGACGTTGGCAGAGACGGTGCTGGAGACACAGCTCCTAAGCCTGTCACTTTCTGTGTCAGTGGAAGCTGCACTGAAGGGACTTGTCAGAAGAGAGCTAGCTCTGCGAATTAGTTTGTAACAGTTGGCTGCCTCAAGAAAAGGGAATTTTCTTCATTGCCAGATCCCACATCATCAATTTTGTATTGCTTTCACTCTCCCTGAGAAGCCGGAGTAGGCATAGTACATCTCTACCCATTTGCACAGTACATCAGAGAGTTTTAATGTCATTACACTGCCTAGAATGGAAGTTGCATTAAAAATACTTTAGGAACTGCAGGGTTTCCTGCATCTTTTTAATGTTATTGCACTGGAAGGAATGATTGCAATTAGTAATAGATAGCATTAGGGTGATAGCAGGAACTAATTTGCTTTTTTCACCAGAAATAAATTAAATGGCTCTTGTGTCTGAAAGAAGTGCCACATGCAATGAAAATAATTGCAAAAGCTTACAAAATTTAAGTAGGTTGCAATTATATTTGAATACTTGGTATTAATTCAAGTGTTATTTCCTATAAATAAAGGAATAGTGTTTTACCCGTAATTTACATATACATTTTGTTTGCTGTGTCCAGTAGTGTCTTTTTACATGGAGCTAAAACACATATTTAACAACTTGTTTCACATCTGTACCAGAACAGAGAGCAGTTCCCCTGTGTCCCCTTGGATTACTAATTTTTGTGACAGAAGAAATAGAGATTGTGMATTTAGAGTATCCAGATTTCTTTTATAATTTGCTATGGTGGCCCTGTCCAAAACTGTGGTACTTCATTGCAAGAGGTAGGAGGCAATGACCTCTAGAAGATCAAAGCTGATGATTCCCCTAAGAGGTTATTCAGATTCTCTGTCTTTACTAACTAAGCAGCAGTTCATGTAATCTGTCTGAAATATTTCTCTCTTAAATAGTACACTAGGGACTGGAAAAGTGGATGTTCTTTGAATATTATTCTCTAATCYTACCACAGACTAAGGACAAAGAAGAGGAAAAAAAATCACTCACACTTTTGGGTTTGGGGGTTTTTGTTGTTGTTGTTTTGATTGGTTGGGGTGGTTTTTCTGTTGTTGTTCTTTTATGTTTTGCCTTGTTGTTTGGCTAGGTTTGTTTAGGGTTTTCTTTTCATTACAGTGAATTTGCTTATGTTTAAGTATAGGGGGCTGTTGCTGTCATGGCAAACCTGGAAATTGTGCTCTGAATTCAGCTTGCACTTCCCTTGTGATTGCTTCAAAGCACGCTCTTTGCCCTCTGAACAGGCTACTATATAGCATTCTTGGCTGCTTCATTCTTTACAAAACTCAGTGCTGTTTCCAGACAGGGAATGTATTTGGTAGTCCTTAGAAATATGTGAAAAAAMCCACATACTCTGATAAATACAGCTACAACTTTAAAAATGCATTTAAGTACCACTGGGAAATGCAATTAACTACTCAGACCAAACTCATACTTGCATCATATATTGCATATGAAAAGAAACTATTTTTGCAATTATAGGTTATTCTTATTTTAATGTGTGGTTCCTCCCATGGCAGATAACTTTCAAGCTTTTTGCCTTTAAGATAAAGCAAAATACTGAACAGAAAGAGTGCTCAGTACCTCAGAGTCCAAAGTATTTTTTTCACAAAAGTCTCCACRTTTACTGCTTTCATGTGCTGGTCTAGCCAGCTGTATTTGTTTTCTCTACAGATTTTTGCTTTTCAGGATTTTGGTTTTTCATCCCAGGAAGCAAAATCTTGTATTTCTTAKGGTTTGTGTTTTACAGTCTGAAAGCACCTGGTGAACTGAGCCAGACTCATGCACCACTGTGTACCACCCCCAGCCTTACTGGTGTTACTGTGTACATTCTGGCTTGTGCCATGCATGATTTCAAAGTGATAGTGATAAAACCCCAGAATGTCAGACATGTGAAAGGCTTTTCTCTTATCAATTGCCAGTGGTATTTGGAGAAGTACACTGATACTGCTGCCTTCAGGGCCAGGGCCACAGAGCTTTTCCTTTTCTTCCATCTGGATGTGTGTGTGTGTGTTTGAGAAACTTTACTTAATGTCTTGAAGACAATGAGAAAGAAGTTCTTCCCTGTTGTAGACACCTGGAGCTCATCTGGTCCAGCCTCTTGATAAACAAAACAAATTTCAGAGTGAGGTCAGATTGCTCAGCTGAGTTGTGAGAACCTTCAAGGAGCTACCAGAGCGTGTCTGGGCAGTCTGTCCTCATGTTGATGACCCCAACGGGCTATTTTGCCTTTGCACATTAGGAATTGTGCATACTACTGCTTGTGACCACTGGCTCTTGTCCTTTCACTGTGTCTCTGAGGGAACTCTGCCTTTTCTCTAAGTTTTTTTGGTTTTGGGTTTTTTTTTTTTTGGTGGTTTTTTTTTTTTTTTTTTTTTTTTTTTTTTTTTTTTTTTTTTTTTTTTTTTTTTTTTGGTTTTTTTTTTTTTTTTTTTTTTGTTCAATCGAATGCAGCGTCTGATGACACTAAC
>NW_026623239.1:2573972-2579062 GCF_030028575.1 Malurus melanocephalus | reverse complement strand
CAGTTACCTCCCACCCTTAACCTTCTTTAGTCTGCATAAACCAATTCCCTTATCTGCTCCTTATATGTCATATGCTCTTGTACTGAGCTTTTCATCTTSTTCCCGATATTGAAGTTAACTTCAGTGGGGCACAATAATGTCAGTATTGCGTATCAGTTACTACTGACTTAGCTAACAAAACCAACTRTCATGAAGAAAGATCATTTATGTAAAGAGTGATTACAATTCAGATTCTAAAGTTTTAAAAAACCCTGCCCCTTCTGTTTTTTTAATTTTCCTCACAGTTTTAAGACTGTATCCTCTGCATTATGCATAGATCTAATTGCCATGTCTGACCACCCTGCTTCATCAAGTCCATGACCTCATTCAGTCTTGTTCTACCKATGATACCTGTGTCACCTAAAATCCCCCCAGAATCAGGCTCAATGGCTGAACCAGACTAAAGGCTTGAGTAGTTCTTGTGGACCAGCACCCCTAAGTCTGCTTCTTGTAAACATGGAAGTTTGGGGAGTGGCAGAGCAATTCTGTATTGGTTTATCGGTGCAACTGCCATTTGGTCACCGTATTCCTTATGGTTTTCATCTTGAGCCAGTGGCAAAGCTGCCTAAGGCAATAACCTGGTTCACCTTTGAATTACACATGCAGTCTCTCAGGGA
This sequence comes from Malurus melanocephalus, assembly GCF_030028575.1. Taxonomy (NCBI): domain Eukaryota; kingdom Metazoa; phylum Chordata; class Aves; order Passeriformes; family Maluridae; genus Malurus; species Malurus melanocephalus. The sequence goes on along the minus strand of NW_026623239.1, from coordinate 2,578,406 downwards.
AGTGTGTTAACTGTAATTAGAGCAGGTCCAGAGTGTACCATAAAGAATTCTACAAGATCTTATGCGTTACTCTATGCAATTGATTTTGAATTTGGAAGAAGGAAATTGAGCCAAAAGTACCATCCTGAGTTTTAAATTTCTATCCATTTGTAGAGTATATGGAAGGAAAAGTCTTCTTTCTTCTGCGGATTCCATCATTTTCTCAGGTCACAGACATTCTCATAAGGTAGCATTTTTATTCCTAGATTGTAATTTTTAGCATAAGAACAAAAGCAGAAATGCCAAGAGTAGTACCTTCTATCTCAAATTCAGTTTGGAGCATTACAGAACTTTCTTCAACGGACAGGTTTTTGTCAGCTACTTCCAATTTGGKTTCCTCTCTTGAAGTACTCCTTTATCAGTTTTAAACAAAGTTGATAATCTGGGAATGGTGCGGGTGTATCTAAGTTCATAGAAAACATGGTACTTCTGTCTGAGTRTATATATGTACACTACAAATATAAATATACAAAACATTGTAACAAGCAGACCTGCATTAGTTGCTGGGAATAGAACATAGCAAAGTACTAAACTCCCAGTTTCTTTCCTTGTCTTTCCTTTACCTGCCATGACCCACAAATCTGGAGAAGTCACTTACAAGACACCATGTTTGTTTAATTTGTCCTAAAACAGCAGTGAATGAAATGCTTTCATCCCCAAGCCAAACTCAGTAACTCTCTCATGTTTGTTCATACACTGATTTATTGATCACTTTGGTTATAATCACAGTCCCAACGAGAGCTGCTGAATTCATTATTCTACCCATAAAGAAAAATCTCAAAATTTGGAGTTGGGAGATTTTTTCCCAGTGGAGTCAATTCTCAATGATGACTTAATTGCCTATGCAAAATTTGTAACAGCAGAAATTAATTTCCATATCTGTGCCTAGCAGAGATTCTGTTCCTTCTTGTGTTTGCAAAATGTGTGAGAAAAAAAGAAAAAGGATTTTTTTCACATTGGCTGGCCACATGGCATTCATCTGATTTTTTTAATTCTAAAAGATGTTGCTTTTATGGTAAAAACAAAAAAAAATAAAAATAGTGGAGCAGAAAGATTTGAACTCTGCCTAAATTGCTGGGTTTTGAGCTTTGCCATTGATTTGGTCTAGCTCAATAGACCTGATGCAGTTGAAAATTATTATTTTCCCTGTTCTAAGCCAGAGCTTGAAAATGGACTGAAAATATCACAATAAAGAACTGAAAGTTTTTCTAATAAACATTAACAGCTAAATCTTACTTTCTTCTATTACGCAATTAAAACCACAGAGGAAAAAGAATTCCTTTAATAGCTGATAAATACTCTCCAGCAGTGGATCTGCAAAACATATATTTTTATTTGCTAAGCATAARGAATGTTGTATAAGGCATAAAAGCAGTCTGTGCCTCAAAGAACATTTTAATCTAACAACACAGATGTTCAGTAGGCAAAACATGTTAAAGTCCCCAGCAGTAGATAATTGGTATTTTTAATGAAATTTCTAATTAATATAATTCATTCACTGTTTCTGGRCTGAGTTGAAAAGTTCTTGACTAAATACTCCTTGAGACAAGAGTCCATTTACTAGGTTGTATGAAAATATGAGAAGTGTTTAGTTAGGTTTCATCTGGCATCATCAGATCAATGAGCTACTGAACTACCTATTTGAAATTATTTGCTTTACGCAAAATACTAGACAATTCCTTGTACATGAAGAGGGAATGTTATTTCCCATTGGAAGCAGCAATTGGTATTGAATGTGATAAAAATTCCAACACTCCCTTCTTGCTAGGACTTTCTCCTCCRTATCTGCACTGTTTAGAATTAACAATAGTATTTGAAGTCAAGGAAACTATCTGTTGGCTTCCTGTAGGTACAKATGTTTTGGGATACTAATCCAGAACAGAATCTCTCTAACTGCCTTGAAAATCTAGGCTCTGTTAGGCAGACATGTGAAACCCTTGCAGCTACAGTTGAGGAAAAGGTGTGTTTTAGATAGCAAAGCTCTCTCTGTGACGTCAGACATTCTAAAAACAAACAAAAAAAAAAACCCAAACCCATAATGTTTGCTCTTTTGGGTTTCCAAAATAAAATATATGTTAGCATGAATCTGTCTCTGGCAGACAACTGCTGATTTCACAATTCTTGTGAAAACTGATTATCTGTGAAGCTCTCAGACACCAGCAAAGATAGTTGCAAAAATCATTAGCATAACCCATGTCTCATTTATAGTCATATGCAAGAGAGAAGAAAATGGGTATCTACTGATTTCCATAAACAGTCCTTGTGCATATAACTGAGAAGTACCTGTCTGCTGAAAGGCTGGATTTTCCTGTAACTGGAACTTGCYGATAGTTATTTTTGAAATTCCATTACAGTTTCATGAAAAGTTATTCGTTGCATTTTCCTACTGATATATTGAAAACTACCCTTGGCAGCAGGTGTAGAATTGTCTTCTGACTCTCTCCTGAAAAGTTTTAGAAYTCCAAGGATCAGCAATAAGAGAAGTAGGTTCAAAAGGATATTGAAAATCAGCAGCAGGTGGTGGCTGGCAGAGATGGAAAAAACTGCCTTCTAAGCACTAGGGAGGTACTAGGAAAATACCTTTTCATGTACATGTGCCATTCTGGGTTCTCATCTTGTTCTGCTAATCAGGATTCATGCCACAATGAAACTGCTGCAATAGTGGGAAATTTTAAGTTTCATGCAGTATGAAGGGGGCAGCTCCGTGGTAGTGCAACCTCGGGGGTGATTAGCATTGAGTGGGATGATGATAAACACGTGCACAAGGCTTGTTCTGAATGCACAAAACTTGATCAATCCAGTATTGGCCAGTGGATTTTGTAATGTAATACATTTACAGGACAAGTAAATTCTTCAGTTTAAGTCCTGGAAATGCAGCCTCCTTAGGCTGTGCCAGAACACTCACCCTCAGTGCAGAGAAGGGGAAAGAGCTTAATATGCTAATGGATGGGCTTTTTTTTTTTTTTCTAGTTTTGTTCTTCTGTTCCTTTCATGGCTTTTTTATGATGAAGTTGATGGTAATAATCAGTTTTTTCCTTTGAGCAAAATACTACTTTTCATGGCTCTTTATTCAGTATTCTTCATCAGGAGAAGTAGAGATATAAAGAAAACAATACATGAATTTTTTTTTCTTCCTGAAAATACAAGATACTAGCCTTCAGAAATAACAAAATCTCTTCTAAAACTTTATGAATAGGAAATGTCTTGTGCTTAAACATTGTTTTGTTTACTTGAAGGGRATTAAAAGTACTCTGCTTTATGTAAAGCCATTCTTTATTACATTCTTGATAGGATTAAAATCAGCTGTAAGCAACAGTAAATTAATTAGATTTTATTATAGCATGATGTTAAGACTGTGCTTGTGAATCAAAATCCTTATACATGCTCTGATCCTGCTTCTTTTCCACTTCTGTTTGCATGCATCCTATTAGTATCAAATAAAAAAGCCCTMTATCCATATAGCCCATTTAGAGGCTGACAGTAAAATATAATTCACTAAATATATGTGTGTTCATATGTAGAAACAGCAAATAKATTTGTGTTTCCTCCCATAGCCTATGCATTCATTTCTGAATCCAACTTAGCAGTTTAATTCGTGTCACATCTCGGTTTCTTGCTYGGGTTTTAACAGAGTGAGGAGCTTTCTGATGATGTTTATGATTTCCTCAGTTGGTAGGTGTATAATATTTATTTAAAATTAAATTTCATGGTACCAACCACAGTTATTAAGTTCTCAAATTGAAGCATACGGCAAATCCCATCTTGTGCTCAGTCAGAAGCAGAAGTGAGGGAAGGCTGTTAGCAAATAGAAGATAATGTATGTGGAGGTAGCTTTCTTTTATGATAGACCTTTATCAACCCAAAGTTTGGTTTCATTTAGAAGCACACAAGGGGTATTTAACACTCAGATTCCCTGTATTTTGATAAGTAGTGTTTTTAATGTGGAGATGATGTGATGTCTTCAAGCTGACACACGTRTTTATTATGAAGGTGTGATCCAGTGCAGAAGTCACAGGTAAAGTTTGAGTCAGTGCTTCAGTACACCACCCTTGAGCCTGAGCAATCTGCTTGAGACCACTACACAGGCATAAACMAGCAGGTTTTACAGCCAGTTTGAAATAATCCTAATGTTTTCTTTACATACACCTGTGTCAAGGAATATCATGCTCAGATCTATGAGGACCCAGAAATGGGATGCATGCCTTCAGATTCTTGATTTGACTGGTGGCAGTGGCTTTTCATGTTGTCCACCTGTTGGGATCCTGTAGAAGCAAGGACRAACAGAAGGAGGCAGTAATCACACCATGTCTGGCAATACCCTGCAGCTTCTACTGTTTCTTCTTTATGAATGATAAAGAATTTGTCCTATTTTTCTTCAGTTTGGGGTTTTTTGGG
>NW_026623239.1:2440430-2573892 GCF_030028575.1 Malurus melanocephalus | reverse complement strand
TTGCTATCATTTCTTCCAGTGTTGAATTAGCAAGCAAATCTCCTTGCCCAGGAGTTTGAACATTCAAACTGACAAAATTTACCTATGTTCTCCATGGAAACTTGCCATTATGGGAAATCTCTGCTGCTCCATGAGAAAGTAAAACAGTGTATTGGCTGAATTTAGGAAAAACAAGCTGATCAAACTGTTTGTGATAAACAGACCATTCAACCAATTTTAACTTTTGTGTATATATATTTTTATAGGTTAGGTAATTATTTGCATGTTTCAAGTGTAATGACTGTACCAGGGCAGATAATATCAGCCAGTAGACTGCTGACTAATGTTTCATAGAAAATCAGCATTTTAGACAAATAACAGGATTTCTGTACTTTGAGAGAAGAGAAAGTGAATAAACAGGAAATGGAGACATTTTGTGTGAATAGGATATATTAATATTTTCACTTCAGAGCCAGCTTTGAGACATTACTATCAGAAAAAAAAGGAGGGCTGGTAGTATTTTAGACAGAAATTTAAATACAATTTTCTGTTGAAATGAGAAATACAAAGTAACAGACTTATGTTTTTGGTATTGCTGTATGTTAGGTCTGTAACAAAAGGAGTAGTTAGTTCCACCTGTTTTCCTTAACCTCTGGCTTCCTGGCCATTTTTCATGGTTCTAGTTCCAGTGAGTTTGGTCATTTACCTTACACAGGGTTTCTCATTAGCTGGGGTGTTTAACCCAGTCATTACCAGCCCTGAACAGTACTTGCAGGGTGTTTGCTAGAAAAGGTTTGGTCATGGCTTAGGCCATTGCTACAGTTAATTGCTCATTTTTCAATGTGTTTGCTGTAATTAAGAAATAGGAGAATATACCAAATGCAGAAGGACAACACTCACTATTTGGGAAGCAAGGTGCTGCCATCATTAGAGTTTTGTCTTTATATGTGGATATCTCCCARTGCTCCTAAATGAAGTGTGAGCTTTTGACACAAAGAAAATTATTATGGAGTTGCAGTTTCACATCCCTTGGTTTTGCTCATTGATAGTAAGTCTCTTCCTGCATGCAGGAAGCGGTAAATGGGAGGAGAATTTGTGGTTGTAACAGAATAATACTGTTTAAGTCAGTTTTCTGGTAAATGTCTGCAGTACTCTCAAAAGCCTTTTTCATTTTACAATGCTGAGAGAAAGCAAGAGGAAGAAGTTGTCTTCATGTATACATTTTCCAAAGACAGGTCAGGTCCTGTGATGAGTGGGTTCCACATCAGTTGCTTGGCATGTGCAGTTTTGCCATGTGCAGAAATGTATGAAGAGTAGGGTCCCTTGCCTAGGGGAATAGTTAGAAATGGGATTCAATAAGCAGACAAGGCACACCACACTGATCAGGCACAGGGCACRTAAGGTAAGTGTCCTCACTAGGCCTGTTTGCGCATGAGTCCCTTTCTTTCTCTTCTGTACAAAAAACATTCTTCCCAACACAGAGTGCCATGGCTCTGTTGGCCACAGCCTCTGTGAGGATGCAGTGACAATGGATCTCAGGAYTGTTGGTAGGGCCGGCTGCCCTCCTGCTCTCATTTGAGCCCTATCAAGAGGGCTCACCTGGGTTCCCCACCTGATTTTCCCTTATCTTCTTTGCATTTGTGGAGAACAGCTATAGAAACAAAATCTGAATTCTTCAGAAAAAATCTGTTTCATGTAAAACTCAAATAAATAATAGCCTACTAGCATGCAGGATGCTCTAAAAATATATGAAAATTAGGGCTTGATGCAGAGAACAACGTGGTTTTTGATACTGCAGGGGCTGACTGGAGCTTAGGGACCACCTGCAGCTGATTTGCCATCCAAGACCCTCTTGGAACAGGGCCCCAGCCTAATGGGAAGTCACTCTGATAAATTTTCTCAGAGTAGTTCTCCATTAAGGTCCAGTAAGTAAACGTTGGTAGATCTCAAACAAAATCTACATTGGCATTGTGACCGTTATGTTTTCAACACAATTTAGTGAAATGACTGAAATTGAGTATGATGGAGATTTTGATTTTCCAGTAGTCAAATGAATATTTGATTGATGACCATCAGATCTAAAAAAAAACAAAAAACAAAAAACAAAAAACAAAAAAAAAACAAAAAAATACCATTGTGATTATTTCATGAAACATTATATTTCTAGTTGTAAATATTTACCCTTACTAGAAGTGGGGCTCTTTGCTGCCGAAAAATGCATATTACTTATAGGACAGTACAGCAGTAGTCATWGTAATGAAAAGAGTACTGAAAGAGTCCTGAGAAGTACTTCTGCAGTAGTAGTAGGGTAGTTTCAGATTAGACATGAGCAGGACTTTACTGTATGGATGGTGAGGCAYTGRCACAGCTTTCTCAGGGAGCCTGTGGATGTCCCAGCCCTGGAAGTGTTCAAGGCCATGTTGGATGGAGCTTTGAGAAGCCTGGTCTAGTGGAAGGTGTCCCTGCACTTGGCAGGGAGGTTGGAATGAGAGGATCTCTGAGGTCCTTTTCAATCCAAATCCCTCTGTAATTCTATACTATAATACAATAAACTACCATAGTATTATAAAAATTACATTTATTTCCTGGATTATRTATGTATTGGTGACAGTATTTTTACAGTGCTTCTCAGCCACACGTCTGTTTTATTAGTTCCTTAACATCTCCTAGGTATAAAAATCAGAGTGTTTTCATTTTACKAGTGATTTGCAGATTGGGAAACTGAGGCAAAATCTAGGAAGATCTAAGTAGGATTATTCAGGAATTTGCTGGCAGAGCAGCAGTTTCAACCATCATTTATTCCTCTTAATGTTCAGCCATGCTGCATCTTAGGACAGAACACACCCAGAATTTCCTTTTGTGAGAAACACAGTTAATGTAACAAGGTTTAAGTCAAGAGTGACATCCAGTGGTCAGACCCATTCTATTTCCAGCTCTTCAATCCTCTSGCCAAGCAGCAGTAATCAAAGTATAGACTATCACATTTTTTCCCCTCAGCATCTTCTGTGGAAGAACAGTTTGAAGAATGTGTGTTGCTCAAAAAACTGTTCAGTGAATTATGTCTGTGGAACTGTTTTGGCATCAGGACAACTTTGAAATTCCTTGGTTGCAATTATTGCTTTATGTCTCTGCTGATTATAATTTATAGATTGTGTTTTTGGATTGATGATCAAAGCCTCAGAGAGTTAAATTCCTTTTACTGGCTATCTCAGATCTGCTCAAGCTTGCAGAATGAGACGTGTAAAATGTGTGTCCGTGCACATCTTTATGTGCATATTCTGTAGTGATCTTTCATGCTTGGCTCTTTCCATTTTATTATACACTTTAGGAGCCAAAATTCCCCTAAGGGACACTGAAACGTGTGAYCACATGTCCACAATAAAGACTGCTGGTGTGAGCAAACTTTTGAGGACTGTCTTATGGAGTGGCCATCCATAAAGACAGAATAGAAATATAGTTCTGTTTGATTGGCTATTTATTCCTTTAAATGTCATTCAATACTACCTTTAATCAGATGTAGTTGTTGCCATGTGTATCTCCTAAGATCTCTGTGGTTTTTCCCTTATCAAAAAACAGCAAATCTGCACACCTTAAGACAAAGTGGGAACAACAGGGGAATACAGGGGGAACAGGACTTWAAAAAAATGCTGTGCCACACATAGGTGATAATTTTGATTTCTTGGGAGTAAACTGATGACTGAAAATGTACATGGTAAGAGAGGAAACTGTTACAGAAGTGAAAAAGAAGAATTCTGATATGTCTAGAACAAGACAAAAGCTGATATTACTCTCAATAAAACATCTCCAACCTGTGTATTCTTAATATGACAGTTAMATTTCATGCCTTTTTATTCGTCTCACAGCTGCTAATTAATGTGTACATTACTGCCTGTTACCAGGCTGACCCTACAAACTCAACTGATACATATTCCTGTTAAAGAAAGTGTTTGTCAAGTTCATAATTCACTTTGTATCTAATCAATTAACATGAGGTCAGTCAATTAACTAGGTCTGGACTAAAGATAATTGAGCCAAATTGTTTAAATAAGCTATTTTAGCAACTAAGAAATTACATTTGAAATGAAATTACATTTTAGAGAGGTGGCATGTAAATTTATTTTAAGACAAGAGGTATCTCTGTTTCAGACATTACTTTCCTAAAAAGCTACTGGTTTAATTAGGTATATAGGGTACCATTCTGCTAGACAAGAATAGCAGATAAATATCATAAATTTAATTTTTACTGTAGCRGTGAAATGAAACTTCATATAAACAGAAGCCTAAGCTTACACATCCATGTTAATAATGTRTATAAATTGATACTCAGAGCATGCAGTTAAGATATTTGTTTGGCTYATTTTGGTTTCTTGTAGTTCTGTGGGAGTTGTTTCACTTTTTTTTTCCCCAACTTAAAGGAATTTATATTTGGTTATCTTCAGAACTGCTGGAGGGTTAATTTTCTTTTCCTGTTTGGGTAAGCTGCCATTTTAGCAAGGCAAGAAGTGGCTACTGGAAATTAATTTTGAATATAAATTTGTGTCTCTGTTGGTTTATTATCTTTKGGACTGGCATAATGGTCCTCAATAGTTATAAGAAAAATTATTGTCTTGTGTTTGGGTGCATTAAAATAATAGATCCRTATTTTGAGACATGCTTTTCCTCTATAGCTACGCTTAGAAAAGTCAGTGCCCTTATTTTTAGTGGGAGCTAATACCCTCAGGAAAGTACAAAAAACAATTTTACTCTGCTGGTTTTGTCATACAGAAAATTGAAAAACATCACAYGGTAAGCAGTGATTATTATTTCTGACTGCAAGCCCAATCTAATCTTCCAGTCTAAAATTTTTTCTCATTGCATTTTGTGGCAGAATAGTCACATTTCATTTAAGGCAGTAATAATGTAAGCCTAATAATTGCAATGACAGAAATGTAGTGTTGCATGCAATAGTCTGTGTTCRTAAAGAACCTTTTATCCTGAAAAATGTCAGCGCGTTTTCCARAGTATATTCTAAGGCTATATTCACCCCTGGAAGGGGAAAATACCCCATTGTCTGTCATTACTAGGACAAATCAGAAGTCAACTCACCAAAACTATGCAAAACACGTAGGCTTTTATCGCTGAGGTTAGYGACAGAAAGTTACTTTGTATGGCATGTTGCATTGCCGAGGAAGTGATGTCTAACTYAGGAGTGCTAAGTAAAGAGGTAAATAAAAATATAATGACATTTTTAATGTTTGGGATGAGTAGACAGGGGATTTCATGGTGTGACTAATAATTCCATGATTAATGTAAGCAAAGACATTAGTTTTGCACAATGTGAACTCAACATTCTTTGGGCTGAATATAATGCATTGAAAATCAGTGGGGTGTATTCAAAGCCTTCCTTTCTAGAGCTGACATTGTCTTTCACCATCAATTAGAGAGGCTTAGAAATTAGAAATCCCAACTAAAACGCAGGTAAATAATTGCACCTCCTTGGTGAGCAAGTTGTTATCGTTTTCATGCCCAAAATAGCAAGCCAAACAAAGTTTGAATTTAAAGATGTCTCTTGCATCACTTGGTGTGTGCAAAGTCAGGTACAGAAGGCAAACTTTAACTGCATGGAGATGTAAAGTTCCCCTTTGTGCAGCTGAAAYTCCTCAGGTTCAACATTCCTGTTTTTCCTTTATGCCTCAAAAGGGTAAAACATCCCCTTACTTTCAGCTTAATCACTCCTCCACTAGGTCCATCTTTGMCTGCCTGAAGTCCTCGTGGAACAGTCTTCTTCAGGACATTTCTAGTAAGGTTCACTTTATAGTTGATTTTGCTTCTCCAGTGACTTTCTAATCTCGCTTCAGCTTCCGTAACCACACTCCAGTGGCTTCACAGTGGTAGCTGTGATGCTGTTTCCTTGTCTTCATAATTCTGAAGTGGCTTGGGTTGTGTTTGTGAAGCCATCTGAAGTGGCTTGGATTGTGTTTGTGGGAGATGGGGTCTAGAGATGCTGGTTTCTTAAGGCTCAAATCGCTTAGGTCATGAGCTTATATAAAAGTGGAGGAGGAGTAAAGGGACAACTGTGTGTTGGGTGAGGTTAAATTGTACAAMCTCCTGCCTCCTTCATAATGTATAGGAACTGTCAGGATGGAATCCCTCAGTGGGCTCTGTAACTGGGACTCTGCACTATACATTCATATTTGCATGCATTGCATGCTGCARCAGGGATTTAAGATGGAGAGATAAAACAATCACTCATTTATTAGGACCACAATAAAATACTGTTATCATCTAGCTGTATTAGGTGTGTGTGGCAAGATCTTTGTTGCAGGGCTGCTGTGGGGTGGCTGCTGTCAGAGGACAGACGGGAGCTTTCCAYGTCCCATAGAGTGGGTGCCCACTGGCTCCAGGACAGACCACCCCTGGCCAAGGCAGAGGCCATCAGCCCCGCAGTGGCAGCACCTCTGGGATATTGTATTTAAGAAGAAAAAATATAGCCATGCATCAGCAGCCAGAGGAGAGGAATGAGAATATGAGAGGGGAAGAACTCTGCAGACAGGTCAGCAGGAAGGACAGACGGACATTCCCCTGCAGCCCATGGTGCTGACCATGGTGAGGCAGCACTGCCTCTGCAGCCCTTGGAGGGCCGTGGTGAAGTGCATGCCCTGCTGCAGCCTTGGAGCATCTCACCCTGGAGCARGGGGTGCCTCAGGAAGGCTGTGATCCCGCGGGAGGCCTGTGCTGGAGCAGGCTCCTGGCAGAACCTCTGGTCCTGCGGAGAGAGGAGCCAGTGCTGGAACAAGTCCCCTGGCAGGACTTGTGACCCCMTGGGGGACCCATGCTGGAGGAGCCTGTGCCTGAAGGACCGACTCCAGGGAAAGGACCCATGCGGTGCAGTTTGGGAAAAACTTCAGCCCCATTTGACTCCCATTTGAGAAGTTCATGGAGGGCTATCTCCTGTGGGAGGAACCTCCTGCTGGAGCAGGGGAAGACTGTGAGGAATCGTCCCCTTGAGGAGAAAGGAGTGGCGGACACAACGTGATGAGCTGACCACAGCCCTTTCCATGTCTCTTTGTGCCATGGCAAGCAGGAGGTGGAGAAAATTGGGAGTTGAATTTAGCCTGGGAAGAAAGCGGGGAAGGTTGTTTAAGATTTTTTTTTTTTTTTAATTGTCATTATCCTTCTCTAATTTAAGTAAATATATTCGATTAATTTCACCAAGATGAGTCTGTTTTGCCCCAATAGTAATTGGAGACTGGTCTCTCCTGGGTTTTGTCTTACCCATGAGCCTTTTGTTATATTTCTTCTGTGCTGCCCAGCCGAGGAGGGGAGTGATAGAGTGGCTTTGGGTGGGCACTTGGCTCCCAGGCAGGGCAAAAAAACATCATACTAGCAAAAAAGGAAAACAGAGCATCTGTTTGTGACCCATTCTTTGTATAATGTTTTTGAAGGCCTTGGATAGATGCCTACTCTTCTCCCAAGGAGAAATTGTTTCTATCTGAGCTTGTGTTACAGAGCTGAAGAAAAGAAAGTAAATCCCTGCATTTGCTAACTTCTTCCTCAAATAAAAGAATGAAATATTAAGAGTTGAATCAGTTGTTAAATAAAGATTGTTCCATTCTTAAATAGCTAATCAAGGTTAACACAAGCTTTCAAAAAATCTGAAGTATGATCTAGAGTCCTCTTAATTACCCTATCCCTCAAATATGCATGTGCTAGTCACAAGAAAACTTAAATTTTGTTCTATTAATTTTATGTCAGATTAACAGAAARAGCAGAGAAGAGGCATAATCAAAGCTGTCGTTCTTGTGACCTAGAGAATGGTTGAGACAGTGCTTAGCTGTTATTCCACTCATTAATTTGATGCAATCAGTTGCTTCAAATTAAAAAACTTAGAGCATCTTATATCTAAAATGAGTTATTCAGTGTGGTGAGTGTGCAGCCCTCTTTTAAAAAGTTATCTAATTTCAAGGACAGTCTTATCACAATTGTCAAAAATCTTCCCACACTTCTGCTGTAAAATTACTTCCTTTCATCAATAGCATTTGTCTGGAAATCTCTGAGTAACATCAATAGGGTAAGCAGTGCTCAGTAAAAATGAAAATTAAGAGACATGATTTGTACTAAAAAGATTAGTGTGGTGATATTGCAGGTGTTTGAAGTGTTGCATTGCATATAGAGGTAAATAAATTACCTCTCTTCTTTCTAGTTTAATAATTTTCGTTCCGTCTGAGATAACAGTACGTTATTTGCTTTGGTGTTATTATACTTATCTGCTCGTGGCTGCTATTATTTGCCAGTTTTATTTTGGCTCTGGAGGAAGTAATGGACATTAGCACAGAAAATGGTTTCTCTGGAAAGATATCAGTCAGTAACCGTGTGACCCCTTTGAAGCAGATCTGATCCCGCWTTAGTCTTTGTCCTGTTTTAGTTTTACTCTCTTTTGTCACCACGAGTAGGCAGTCCCCTGGGTTCCCCGTAACCTGATGAACTCTGATGTCACATCTGATACCGTSTAAACCCAGAACACGCCCTGTGTGACTGCATCACTGCTGGCTGCTGTTTTACCTTCGTCCTGCTGTGGTCAGGCTCACCTCATCTCTCCAGGCAAGCACAAGACCCTTCAGATACATCTCCTCCCCATTTGTTACCATCGGCACACGAATGTGCAGCTGCTGAAGCTGGATGCAAATGAGTGCTGAGATGTTTGCTGGAGCGGGAGCAGAAATGCAATGCTAAAAACAAAAATAGAGAAGGCACTGTGAAGTTAAACAGATCATGGAGAAGTACACATTGCATATCAAAGCCAGATTTTGGCTTTCTCTTTTTAAATAGTTACTAAGACATCTGTATAACAAATTTGAGTTAAGTAAGTTGGACTGTTCCATGTTTTATTTTAAAAATATTTTAACTCAAGCTTGCAGATGGTGATTGTGATTTAATTGGGGAATTATTTCATGTTTTCTTTTTCCTATTTTCTTCAAGTTAAATTTCATTCAAGACATTCCTTTGCAAATTTCTTCTATGGAATAATAAAAAAAAAAAGAGAATAATACATACATTTACAATTGACATGACCATGAAAAATGCTCAACTTTTATTCACTCATGAAATAGGATATATTTGTGATACCTTATAAAATTGCATTCCTATAGCTAGTACAGAYTGGTTTTTTTATTGTTTTCTACGTATCATATAATATGTACAGCTGTGTGTGGAGTTATATAAGAATATTTCCTCACATATTTAGGAAAATCTTGGGAAGTATTTATATGACTTGTTGCCTCTCCTGCCTCAACATTTGTAATTTAGATAATTAACTAAACATAAATTTTATTTGTCCACTTATGACGATTGCTCATTCTTAATATTTTTAACTGAATAACAATGTTTAACTAAAAATTATGGTTTCTGATCTCATAATTTAATTCAGCTTATCAGTTAATTAATTTCTCTACTTGATGTTTAATGAAATTCAGCATTTTAGTAAGGAATAAATTACTGCTGCTCAGCTTATGTAGAACTGTTATTTTAGGGAAAACTACTTTTTTTTTTAAATTGCTCCTAGTTTTTATCTGTATGTGTTTACATATGGAAGCTATTTCTGTGCAAATATCTGGAGTATGGGCCAGGTCTTTCTGAGGCTTTTTCAAAATGATAGGTGAGGCAAATATTTGATCCTTCTTCTGATCCCCTTGAAATCAGTCTCCAGCTGTTCTCTGCTAGCCTGTGGATGGGCACCAGCCCCAGCTGGCAGCTGCAGCAGCGAGGATGGACTCACATCATGCCTGGATGGTGGGCGGGGGAAAAACGGGTCAGCTCTGGCTTTAGGATCCTGGAGTGCAGTCACACTGGCCATGCTACTGCTAGAGCAGATTCCACAGCACATGAATGATGCTGCTGAAATTTAAATGTTTCATTTGGCAAAGTGTTCAGATTCTTCAGGCTATTTTATGCATAAATTCCTGTAGTAAGGCTGYTTGCCTGCTGTGCTGGAAATCACTGACTGTGCTGAATTTTTGGTGCRTATTTCTTGTGTTGCTAAAAGCTCTGAAGTTATTCCTCATGGAAGCAATGGATTTGTATTTTGTGCTTTCAAGTGTGCTGGCTGTCCTTCACCAGCTCCCCAATGAGTTGGATGGCTTGAGTGAGAAGTTTAGAACCAGTAAGGAATTCCAAACCAAGATCAAGGTTGTTACTTGATTTAGAAAAGTACAGATACAGCTTCTGCTTACATGACATGGGATGAGTTACCTGATATCTACTGTATATAAACAAATGGCTTATTACTTTGGAGTAAGAAAAACAGTTGTTACTGCAGTGATTTTTAGTATGCCTACCTGATTGTTAGTCTCTCACTCTTTCTCCCCCCTTTACTCCAGCTTGCTTGCTTGCTTGCTGTCTCTCTCCCTCCCTCCTTTTTCTTCTTTCCTTCCCTTCCTTCTTTCTTTCTTTGTCATGTATTTCTGGATTACAGAGGCATTTTGAATGTGTGTTGATGGGTCTGTAGAAATCCATGTGTTGTGACTGTCCTTACTTTGTGAAGCCTGAAGGAAACAATCCTTTTGAAAAAAGATGTGATGCATTCAGGAGATATCTTCATCCTAATAGTATACTCTGCGTAGCACACATCATCTTGGACCATGCAAGTGTTCTCAAAAAGGTACAGTGCTAGAAAGGAATGCTACACTTGAAGAAGCAAATAAAAATGGGAACATGAAGCTATTCACTCATCTGACCAGCAATTCAGTCTCTCTGGTTTGCCTCTTACTGCTATCTGAACTCCTCTTTCTTAATCAAAAGAGGCTCTCTTAAAAATGAGTGATCCTCCTTTAAAAAAGCCTTTTACTCTTTCTTAGCGTATTCTTAGCTATTTTGGACTTCAGCATGAATTATTGCCAGGTGGTATGGCTTTTAGGTCTAATACAAGTCCAAGCCTCTCTTACATTTCAGCCTCTCATTACATGCAAGGGACTGGTCACCGTGGTCAATCCCACAGTTTACACTGTGTTATAACAACTCCACAGGTGAAAAAGGCAAAAAACTCGAAGCAATAACATTATATGAAAAACTGAATTAGAGCTAACAAACAGATCACAGATCGGTAATTGCAATAAGCTGGAGAAGAAAATGAGACCTTTGTGCAGAGAGCTCRTGGGCAGAGTCAGAAGCAGCATCAAGATCTCTTGTTTTCTACAGCACTGTGCTAATTGGCAGAACTGTAAAACCTTTGAATGTCTGCAAGAAGAATATTCTGTGTGAGAATGATAAGCAGCAGCAGATGCAAAAGGAAAATTTATTAAAAAGTAGGACAACTATAAAATTATTTTTCTTTATTTATTCCTCAAGGTTATGATAGACAGCAGTTGAAAGGGTCATTCAGGAGCATCTTGCAGAGCAATGTGATTGAGATAGTTTAGAGATAGATATTAATTAGGTCTCCTTCATTAAATTGTAATTTTATTAATCTTTTAACTCATCCATCRTTAATTATTTCCATTAACACTCTGTATTGAAGTGGTTTACAATTTAAATAAAATTTTAGCTGAAAGAGGTTTTTTGTTTTTACACTTGCAGCAAAATTATTAATTCTTAACTGCTTTAATGAGAAATAGGGAATTTCCATCTCTGAGCCCTCTCTATGATGTTCACAATAATATTTTAGGGGTTTATATATTTTTTCCCCTCTTCCCCCTTTATTTGGGSGAATTGTCYCTTCCACTCCATTGGTGCTATAACAGTATTTCATACTTATAGTCTTCTTTGCTGTCAGTCTCTATCTTTTTATTATTTTACTACTTATTTAATAAAGTTTACTAACTAGAGCTATGTAACTTTTTATGTTTTGTACTCAGACTCTTTCCCAATACCTCATAAGATTCTATTTGACTTGATGAGACTTGTTTTCTGGATTGAGTCAGAGGCCTTATTTGTGCTTTCCATCTTAGTACCAATTGATTCAATGTTGGAGGAACTCTGTATTTCCTAGATGCCTTTAGGAATTCTGTGTTCAAAACAAATCTTTGTGGCATAGCATCCACATAGCATCCTATTTCCAGGTCATTTCACAGTAGGTTTCACAGTAACCTTTTCCACATTGTGAAAAAATGTGCTTAATACCTCACCACTGGGGAATGTGGGGATTCCCTTCTGTCACATGGTGACTTTGCAGCGGACTTGTTATGACTTCCCACAAKATTCCTAGAGCCTACCAGCTCACCACCTCCTCACTGAATCTGTCACAGAACTCCACCATATTTCTGAGCCTTTTTAATCTACAGAGCTGTATTGATTACTCTCCAATAGAGTGTCTTCRCCCTTTTGCTTTCATTAGTTTCACACTTTTCACTAGTTGCCTYGGTACAGATCCCAACACAGCAGCAGCTTTGACTTTTCATATAATTGCCAGGCATGATTTTGTAATCTTCTGTTGTTAGCACTGGGCCAGGATTTTGTTCACTGATCATTATGTCAGAGAGGCTGGGGGTAATACTYCATAATATATCAGACACAATCAGATATGATATATGCAAGATGTTTGTTTTATTAGAGTAATCCCTGATTATTTATTTCCTTTGGCTATCAGCTCTCAGTTCTGTTTCATGAATTGTTGTTATATCAAATGCCACTGTAGCCAGCAACTCACACTCTTCACCTCCCTCTCAATATGACATGTGGATGTTTGAAGTTTTAAAAAAAAATGAAGAATAATAAATTCAAATTAGAATTTACTCTGTAGTATCAGCACTGTTTTACATCAAAACCTTTGGCTTATGAACAGACAGGGGATAACATAARGATTAGAAGGTTGGAATCTAACTTTTTAATGGAGGAAGCAGCAGTATGCATGTTATATGGGATTGTCTTTAAATATTGCTGTAACAACGTTCAAAGGCTTTGCAGAGATTGAGTTAATATTTCTTAAACAACTTTGCAGTTCTAGGTGATAACACCTACAGCATGTCAAATGCTTACTGTAAATGTACAACTACTTTTTCAGCTGTAGATACTGCAGGTTTTACTTGTAGATAGGAAAGTTCTTAAGTACGTTTCTTCAAAATCCKGAATAATATTTTATTTCAATGGATTTTTTTTCTGCATTTGTGTATTTGGCACATATTYGTAGCTAATGTACAAAGTGAGGGGCTGCATCTGCTTCAGCTAATTTTAACAGGAATAAAGCCAGGTTCTGAAATTGTGAGGCATCGTCTTTGATGAATACTTGTCAAAAGACTTCAAAAGGTCTTCTCAGTGTCAGGACCCAGGTTTTTCTCAGAGGAAAATGATGCGCTTTCAGCCTGCTGTAGTCAATACTCACAAATTACATTTTGGGCCTCTTACTCTTATTAATTAACAGGGGATTTTGAATTGTCTCCATGWTGTTTAACAAGTACTTCTAGAGAATCTTTTTCTTTATAAAGTAGGTGGACTTGCAGAGGGCAAAAGGGAATTTACATGTCAAAGGAGTGTTAAGTGGRAGCCCTGTTCGTTAGAAGTAAGTTTCTATATGGAAAATACAGTTCTACAAAGATCCACAATAACTACAAACATAGAAGCCAATTACTTATCATGTGAATTTTATTTTAACAGGTACTTGGTAAACTTTCTGATTTCAGACTAAAGTGATCTTTAAGTGACCTTGTTCTTAGATCTGTGCTTGTTTACGATATAGTACTCCTTTGTTTCTTTGAAGTCTTTGACTCAAGAAACACCTCTTGTAGCACAGTTTACATGAGCTCTGTTGATACATGAATCCAAAATTCGAGGTGTAATATCTCTACAACTCATGCAGCCACTGTGCTATAGTGATGTTTCTGTTTCTACGCTGGCTTCTGAATGCTTTAATGATAATGCTTAAATTAGTATTGTCAATCAATACTTAAATGTAGAAAGCCCTCTTTTTGAACCTTGAGTCCTAGGAACAACCTCTCTCTGCTTGGGGCACCAGTGCACTTTCAGTCAGTGCAGAGACTGAGCAATTTCCATGTCTCGTTTGAAAGCAAAGAACAGAAGATCACTGCTTCAGAGGTCTCTGGTCTTACAGTGCTTCCAGGGAACTTCAGGCACAAAAAAAGGTGGAAGATGTTCAGCAGAAGTTATTCTTTCTCCCTGACTGGTGCAAGAATTATTTGAGGTGGCTCAGTTGAGACTGATGAGTAATTGGTGCAATTTTATYCTGTTCTTAGTTCAAGCCCTTACAAGGCTAACTCAGCACTCTCTGTAGGATCAGTCAGGCTTTTAAATCATCTGTGGGAAGATCCTTTGTAGATGAGGAGTAGGGATTTTGTGCTCTGGCCTGAAGTGCCTGCTGGTTTGGGTATGGCTGAGGTGAAGAATCTAATCTGTGTTAGATAAGACAGAGCTGGGAAATGGAGCCTGTGTTTACAACGGTGCCTTTTTGGGGGCATCTTTTTGGTGGTGTTTTTGGGTTCTTTTAATGTTTTGTTGGGGGGGTTTTGTGTGGCTTTATGTTGCTGTTTTTTGGAGGGTTTTTTTGTTTTGGTTTGGGTTTTTGTGGGAGGTTTTTGTTCATTTGTTTGGTTTTGGGGGTTTTGGGTTTTTTTGTGGTTTTTTTTTTTTGAGGAGGGTGGTACACAGCAGAACAGTGTCAGTGATTTCTTTAAAATTATGATCTAGAATCCCATACCTAAATTTCTGAAGCAATTAATGTTTGTAAGACATACTGACTGGCTCCTTGAAATTATGTTTTTCAAAAAGTGATTTTAAAGTTTTAAGCTTCGGTCTTCAGAAAAGAGCATGCTACCTTAGTATTTAGTATTAATACCTGAGCAGAAACCTCTTAGAATTGCAAAACACAAGCCAAGCAATAGGTGTAGTTTCTTTAATCTTGTATTCTATTTCTCCTTTGTCATTTTTTTTTCTTCCCTACTTCCACCCCCATTACCACTGCATCATCTTCATCCTGATTCAGTTTTTCCCTCTGGGTCCCTGTTCATTGCTTGYGTTAATTCCCCTTTCACTCTTTCCTTTGCAAACAAAGCAATCTGTCTCCTTGACTCCGACCCCACACACAAATACAGCTCATTCATTTGCATCTTCCTTTTGAGGTGTGTGGGGCAGCCCTTTTGAGTAGTGGAGAATAGTTCCCATTTGATTTTTTCCCTCTGATCAGCCTGTACGCTTGCAACTCACCTGGAGAGTCTCAGATCTTCTGGCCTATTGAGACACACAACTTTCCCTTGAAGTATGCAAATGACGAGTTAATATACAGGAAATACACCTAAGCATTTCTCAACGATTTATTAACATCCAGACTGCAAAATTCTCTTTCAATCATCCCATTCATAAAATCCTTCCCAGCAAAAGACATTTGATTGACCAGACTGACAGTATTTTTCTGGGTGGCATTAATAATAATAACTCCTTACTTTTCAGGAGATCATTTTTTCACAGGAACACAGCACAGCATTTAGTTACATAATGTGTTAGTGGGTTGATATTTCATCTGAGAAGATTAGTTTCTAGTCCAGTCTGTTGAACAAAATGAATTTAGGGAGCATTTCCATTCTTTTAAGTCGGTTGCAAGGTTTGAGTGTTCATGGTATTTTAACGGTGTCTCAAGAGGTGATTCAAGGCGGGTCCTGCTTTAATTATTTAAATCATTAGCTTACTTCTTAAAAGCACTGAGGGTGTAATGAAGAAAATCTGTGCCCTTTCAGCAGTCACTTAAGTCATAAAACCAACAGAGAGCAGTAAATAAATCTTGAGTTCTAACATTTCCTGAAAGAAAATCTTGAGATTGGTACCATAAATTGCAATACATGTGAACTGGCAATCTTCCTATGTGAACTTACCTGGCAACCACTCGTACTGCTTTTCCCATTAGAAATCATTGACTTTTCTGTCACTTATATGAACAATATCTCTTTGAAAGAGCACACATGAATTTCAGATTTTTGTCCAAATAAATTCACATAATATGTATTAGAAGATTTATGATAAATTTAATGAAATGTGAAACCAGTAATTCCATCTATTTAGGCAGAGACTTCAGAGGTAAAACCACATGTTTCTAACATTTTTTCCAGGTGATCATGTCATGGCTCATGACTTGACTAATGTTACGTGTGTAGAGACAGCATTCTAATGGCTTTATGCACCTTTAATAAATGTATGTGAATAAGGATTGAAATAATCAGGGGTATAATCTGTGTTGGTTCAAAGTAAGCAAAAAACAATTACATTTGGAACAGACCTCATATATTTTTTAAAAAGCTTACTGAAGCGCAGACCTGTGAGAAACATTAATTTTTTGTAAGCTATCTGCTGAACTTTTTACTTGGTTTTGTCAGAATTATTTTGCAATTACTATTTTGTTCAAATTTACTCTAGTCCTAGGATGAAAGTTTTGAAATTCATGTTTGTTACAGAATCTAACATGACCATATTTAATTCTTTCTGTCTTTATCATTTGGCATGAACAAAGCTTATATATATCTGTCTAGAAGAGTTCTTGTATTTTTTTTTTCTGTTGATAGAGACATCATGTTTTATTCATCATGGAAATTCATGAGTTATTATTGTTTGATCTCCAGCTGTGACAAACATACGTGCTCATACAATTCACATATGAATGTTTCCTCATCATTTATAGTCCTCTTTTTTTTTTTTTTTAACTTGTTTGCTTAAGAAAATACTGGTAATAAACTGACCTTGCTGATGAACGGATACATTTTACTGTCAGAGAAAGTGGAACTGTTATCACCTAGTGATTTAAAGGTGATAAAACGAAAGAAAATAGGAAGAGATTTCCAGACATCCCTGCGTGGTAAATAGCTAAGCTGGTCCCATGGCTTTGCTGCCAAATGTCATGTTTTGAACTGTAAATTAGTTAATTGTATTTGATCTTCAATACAGTATGTGGACTCACTGTCCTGATTTACAATACTTAAAACTTTACAAACTGTATTATGTACCAGCTTCAAAAAATTTCATCATCTGGTTTCTCTTCGCTTTATTCTCTTCCATGAACTTGTCAGAAAAGAATATTTGAGAATTACTTTTTTGTTTAAGTCCATGAGATGTATAAGTAAAACCAGAACATGCCAGGAAACAAAACAAGGAAGTGTTCCAAAAACCAGTAAGTTTAAAACCATGGAGGATTGAAAGACAACTAGGAATTATAGCCAAAACATAGTTAGGTTTTTCTTGTAGAGTTGTAAGACAGTAAGTGCTTTTTTTCTTTATTTGTTCTTTCTTACCTTGAAAGTACTTCCCTGATGGGAAGAGTGGAGAACATCAGTTGGGAGTTTTCTTTTTATCAATTTTCACAGAGGTAAAGGTAGGAAGAATATTCTGTAGCGGTTATAAACGCAGTACACAGCATGAGTGATACACTTCCTGGGTAAACCAGAGAACCTCTTTTCCTTACATTTTCCAAGGACTAAAAGCTAAATAGATCAGAATTTAGTTCTGTAATATTCACCTGTACCAGAAGCACCATAAAATCTAGTGGTGTGAACAAGTATTGTGAGAACTCATTCATCAAAAAAAAAAAAAAAAAAATCAATCTTCCTCTGAGTTTTCTTATAAACTGTAATTAGACAAAATGAAACAGTAATGTATATATTTTGAGTGTGATAGTATGGTGACTGAAGTTCTACAAAAATATGAGATCTAATTGTGTAATCACTCAAGTGAACACATCAATGAACTAAATGAAACTTAATTGTTTATCACAGTACTTATGTACACACATTTCTAAATTAGAAACCAAGGGTACAGATATGATGGAAGTTTTACAGTAATGCTTCTGTCCACTTTGGAAGTAGAAAGATCTTCTCTCCTGCATTCTTCTAGAAGATTTCAATTCTTTATCACAGCAAATTTTTCCTTCAGTAACATGAAAAACAGCTTACCTTCTTAAAATAGTTAAAATCTAAAATTTTGTAAAGCATGAGATATTTCTTATTTTCTCTTTCTCTGTTTGAATTCACTAAATATATTAAAGTTTTCTTTTTACCTACAATTGAAATAATCATGATGTGAAGTCAGGCAGGCATTACCTTAACAATTAATTAAGATCTTGAGTTCTGTACTAAGGTGTACTGGAAGTTTCATTTTTCTGGATGATACAAGCCATGTGGAGTCATGTGAATACAGTATTTTTCATCAAAATGTGGAAAACCCCCAGAACATTATTTTTTCAGATCTTGCTCTCTATCATACCTTTCAATCTCACTACCTTTGCTGATTTTTCTTACAGCAAGGTTTCTGATTATATGAAGACCACTTACACAATTATTGTTCTATGCTAACTAATTCATTTATGTGATTTCCCTGTTGTTCAAATGAAGTTGAAAATCAAAGGAACCTGTAGTAGGTCATTGCTCTTGGAAATACATTTCTGCTGTTGAATAAAATGGTTTGGTTTGTCCAAGTTTCTCGTGAAGTCAGCACTGGTAAATAACAAATAAACCACTGTTTTAGATTGTCATGTCCCATGAATTGACTTAAACATCTTTGGAAAAAATGACAGAGTTAATTGAGAGGAACTCATTTTGTTTCTTTTTTGCATTCAAGGGATGTTTTTTTCCAATTCTGTGTTGATGGGGTCTGCTGTGTGAACATGAAATACTGACAGAAAGCCCAGCAAATGTATTTCCAAATTGTCACCAGGATCTGTCTAAACAGTATGATAAATGTCAAGTATCAATCAAAAAATAAAAGGTTCTGTCAAACAGATACTGGGCTGATGAGATTCACATTATTTTGTATGCCATGTACAGACAGGCTCAGGGAATAAGTAGCTATTGTGGATACTTTAAATGACCAGAAATTCTGGCTGTCCTACTCTTCCTGTTTCAATCTACCCATCACATTCACTTTCAAGGATAGAGGGTAGAGTAGAATTTTTCATATTTATGTCTAAATTTTACATAGTTAAGAGTTAGCCTGGAACAGACAGCAGCTCTAGTTCTGACTGGAGTGTACTCACACCCTTTTGGCTGTCTTTGCATCTTTAGGTTTGTCCTTCCTCTTCACTTGCAAGATTCTTTTTCTTCTTCACTTGAGTAAACTCCACCACATCGTCTATCATATTGCCACTGTAAAACTGTCATGTCTGGCAACTGAACTTACACCTCCAAACAAATTTCACACATTGTAGGTAGAGCTGCTGGCCTTGTAAGACCTGCAGTTCAGGAGACAGATTTTGGTGGTGTTCTATCAGAACAGAGTAGGACTGAGAAATTGAGAAGTCAGGCTTCTTTACATATTTATAACTTTCTTGTCTACCAGCAGTCATGAACAAAYGACCTTTGCAGATCAGATTTTTAGGTAGATTGGTTGTCTTGCAAACTGGTGTGTTGTCTTCTAGAACCTACTCCTTTTTTTCAGGAAGACTGCCTGCAAGGTGTACGTTTTGAGCTAATAGGAGGTACAAGGAGGATGTGTTTTACTTGTAAAGTGTCCAGAGAACCACTGAATGCCTTCCAAGATCATCTAGTCCAACTCCCCTGCTATGAACAGATAGATGACAGATATGAAGAATAATTATACTATAGCTAATATCTCTAAGTTCTGGTTATTCCAAATGAAAAAACTATAAATATAAGACTAATACAAAGAAAGATTGCCTTATAAAATATTCATTATTATAAATGTAATTTAAATTCATGCAAATTCTGTGATACCTTCAGAAGTTAGGTCCACAGAATTCTTTTACAGCCACTGCTGTACAAAGCTCCCTTCCATATGGGATCATACCCAGGGCAGTGTTTATCCAAGTGTGAAGCTAAATGTCTCTCGTATCTGTTTCCTGCTGCAGTTTTTAGGATGTCCTCTGAAAATCTTGCTTTTTTTTCTAATTTTAACCTCATTTTGAGCAATGTGCTAGAAAGCTCTTTGCTTTGAGCTTTGCCTGCCATGTTGGCATTGTCTGTGTGTGCTCCAACTGCCTTAAACTGCGATGATGAGAGATTAGCCCTTGCTTCAGCTTTTCAGGTACCACTCATGTCAAAATATCTTTTCATTATGAAAACTCGAACAGTTTGATTTTTGTGAAGAAAAAAGGATATATACTTTAATAATGATGAAAAATTTTACACTCTACTTTACTTTGCAAGTTTGCTTGCTAGACAGGATTGAGTAGATATTATGTGGATACACTGGAAACAAAATACTGCCACACTGTGTAAACAAAGAGAGGAATTTAATGCTTTTATGTCCAGAAAATAAATAACATCAGTTTTTTCAAGCTATAAATGCAAAAATATCCTGAAAACAATACAGGAATGAGACGGAACAAGGGAAATGTAACCTACAAGCTCAGTCTTCTCATGAAAAGAAATCATGTCATTCACAAAAAAAATTGGAAGAGATATGTAACTTTACTARTAATGTTTTTCAATTTGTGTACATGCCAAAAAATATCTTCAAGCTTTCAATATAGAATATACATGCAGGATTTAACTGAACATTTAAACTCATAGAAATCAGCGTCGGTTGGATATGGTCATTCTCATATTAATAAATACCTTTCTKAAACAGAAGTGTGATTTGAACTTAACCTGGTCAACTTTTTGGAGTTATTCAAGTAATTTTTATTTTCTTCTTCTCTGAGTAAGGAAAATGTTGGAGATGGAACTCCAAGACTTATTCTGGGAGATCAGGTAGGTGTTATTAACCAAGTAAAGAGGTTTTTTATGCAAAAGGGGGGTAGCTAGGAGTGACTTTCTGGCTGGTGAGTCCAAGATGTACAGGAAATGTTCTTCTCCATATGTTTGTCATTGCTTCTTTCTTAGGGTGACTTCTGGAAAGTGTTCCTAAAAACTTCATGTAGCTTTACTGAACTCTTTTTTTTTCCTTTTTTTTTTTTTTTTTCCCTTTCATATTTCTCAGGAAAAACAGAGAGGAAGCAAAACTTTTCTGAGTTTTCATTTGTGACCCTTAATGATGCCTCTCTGGAAAGACTTGAATCTTTTCAAGGGAGTCTCCTGATCACAGAAGTGTAGAATAGTTTGTGTCGGAAAGGTCCTTGACAGGTCTTCTAATTCAACCACCCTGCAATGAGCACAGAGACACCTTTAACTCTATCAGGTGCTTAGAGCTTGGTCCAACCTCATCTTGAATATTTCTAGGAAGGGACACCCACCACCACTCCAGGCAGCCTGTTCCAGTGTTTTACCAGCTTCTTTGTAAAAACCTTCTTTTGATATCTAACCTAATACACAACCTTTTATTCAGTCAGAGCTGATTCAATACAGTGAGTTTGCCTTCCTTGCGGCCCATAAATTCTGCTGAGAGTATGTCTRAGAGAGTATGTCTGTGTCTACCTCAGCTGATCCATTCTTCCCTCCCAGCTTTGTAAATCTTTCCCAGGTCTGAGATAAAACCCAGGCAGGGTTTTATCTCAGGTTCCTGTCRTGGGTGCTAAACTTGAAGTCGGAGCTCCAGGTCTCCATGGAGGCATTTTTGGGGGTCTGTCCCATAACTTGGTGGGGGCAGGTCTTTCACTGTGATGTGCATCCGGGCAGTTGCTTCTTTACACAATTTGCCAGAGYGGGGATTTTTGTCTGGCTGCATTACCCACTGACCAGATGTTGCCTCCAGCAGGCCTGGAGTTAGTSCCATCCTGTCACTCCACCCTGTGCTTATGGCAAAGTCATTCATTAGTCACTCTAAAGGCCTTTACACTGCTTGAGACAGTCAATTGTGCTCTTTAGGTCCCTACACCTTCTAATGCCAGCGAACCCAGAGCTGGACACGGCACTGCAGGGGGGGTCTCACCAGAGCAGAGCAGAGGGGCAGATTCCCCTCCCTCGCCCTGCTGCCTACGCTGCTTTTGTTGTCTTTTTCTAATGGAAACATTATATCACTAGAAATAATAAAACTTAGCCAAAAAAAGTCATTGTTTACAAATGCTGTTTAAAGAAAAGTTGGTTCCATTCTCTTCTTCCTTCTGATTCTGCTCATTCATAGCTCTCTATAAATTCTTCCAGGATACCGATTTTTTCAGCTTTTGGACCATGCAGAAAAGGAATATATACTTCTGGATCCATTGAGATTGCAAAGAAGAATGGGGCATTTTCAGCTCTGTCACAATAGTGCATGCTGCCCATCTATCTACAATTGGAAGTCGTTAAAATCTAAGGGTTGTGTCCCAACAAGAAGAAAATTTGTAACTTTGTGATACTCTAATGATTACRGAATTAAATTTCTGTCTTTATTTTATGATGAAATCTTGCATGCTCTGTAATCACTTTCCATGGAAAGTACTGGTGCATKTTCTGAAAATCAGGTTTAAAGTGTGTATCTGACAGCAAGGATCCTGCCYAGTCGCCATATATTGTGTCTTTTCTAGCAGAAATCAAGAACTATCTTGACAAGAGCTCTAATGAATCACCTTCTAGTCTCCACTAGTGCAGCATAGATGCTTATAGTTGCATTGCCTACATTTCATTTCTGGCAACTAGGGCTAGAGATCACTCTCAGAGGCTGTCATGCTCTTTTCTTCCATGCAAAAGAAAAACTTATTCAGGGTCTGGCTGCCTTTTTCCGCTCTTTATTACAGCTTGTGGTGTCGGTCTATTTTTAGAATTAYCCATTTAACTCTGGCCTTTGAGATATCTGATTGAAAAGAAAATGGCAGTGCAAAAATAACTGCTCATGATAAACAGTACATGGATCATTTTGCCACTCAGTCATTGATTTTCTAATCTGTAACACTTGGAAGCCTTTTGGGATCCCGTCTGGAAYGCTTCCCATCACAGTGCATTTTTTGAGGGCGTGGAATGGACTACTGTTAAAAGAGCTGTCAGTTTGATAGAGGGGAACTGACGTTGTATATATAATGAAGATACAAACTGTTTTGGCACAAAATTATAGSGCTCTCAAAATAATCTACACTTTTTGCAATCTTAAGCCTCTAAGGAGTGCTTTAATATGTTTTGTTGATGTTAGATAACTTTGAATTGCTTTGAGATAGGGCTGTCTGCATTTTGTGGTAACCCCATTTTGTTTCTTAATTATTCTTCTGCCTGTGGACATGTGTTCCAATTTTCTAACAGTGTCATTTAAACAAGTGTTTCTGCAAACCTTAAAATGAGTTTCCCAGATTTGCCTTTCTTTGGTGGCTGACTTTAGTCTGAAAAATAAAGCAGAATTTAATTCAAAGTTTTTCTGTTTTGACAGCATTTCTCTGTCTTTTTTTTCTTTTTCTCCCTGGACCCACTGTGCCAAGCAATGCATATGCTGCTCCTGCAATTTTCCTACCATTGCCAACACCTAGGGGGTCAGTTCCTTCTCYTCCACAGGCTATTTTAGGACCTCACTTCTCTGTGACTTCTTCAAACCTGACCAGTGTGGGTAAATGCAGTCACTTGGGTCAAAAGTCTTGGATATCGGGAACAGAAAACCTGACTGCATAAGTCTGAGAAGCCAAGCTAAAAATAGGAAGAACACTTGCCTGACTTGTTTTACTTGTTTCTGGAAGGCCTGGGTCTGAAATGAATGAAAATTTTATAGCAGGAAAGTTCAAGAGTTTTCTAGAAAATCCAGCAATGTCACATACCAGCTACAAATGTATTCAGACACTTTCTGCTACATTTCCTTTAGGAACGTTGTCATATTTTTACATCTGTGGTCCTGGAGACAAGAAAAAAGCAGAGAAATAGTGAATTTCCCACAGGAATGCAGAACTTACTTCTTAGATATGAATTAGTGACCAGCTTTAGGCAAATATTTATTTAGRCTCCATGTAGACACAGGAGACCATTGTAAAATTAATGGTTAATCACTTCACATTTTCTGAACCCCAACTTTACTTTAGCTTATGCTACCAAATCTTGCACCATATGCTGAGCTTAGAAACTGGTTTCAGAGTCAACAGGATCTGAGGATTTGACAAGAAATAGATAAATATAAAGGAAAGTCACTCCGATGACAGATTCTGGGACGAGGAGTTCCTGTGAAATTGAGTTAGATCAAAAGGGTAGTCAYGCAGTCAACTGAAATTGTTGTCTCAAACAAATACATACATAGCTTAATGTGCCTTTAGAGTATATAAAAACAAAATTGAAAATTAAGGCACTTTCTAAGCCCCTGGAAAAGAAAAATCAGTAGTAGTGGATTTGGAGTGAATGGTTCAATACCCTAGCAACTGAAATAATAACTTTTAAAATAAAGTACTCAACTGAGGTACTTGTCAGCCTCCTGAAAGAGAAGTTTGCAGAGTGGGAGAATGGCAGACACTGAATTACATTCTTTCCTTGGCAACGTGTGTGAATGATGTTTCCTACCACCTTGGGTCTAAAAGTTTTGTTGAGGTGGCAGTAATTCATACTGGGATGCTCTTTGCTTTCTTTGTTAAGTGTGCTAGCAATTACCCTGTTCGCAGTTCTTCTTGTACGCATTTGACCCAAAAGTGAATTGACAGACCAAGCTCAGTGCTGGCAGTGCATCCACCTGGGAGATAAGTGCTGACTGCAGAGAGCAGCTGTGATTGAGAACATGAGGTTAAGAAGAACCTAGAGYATCTGATCCTGTAGCATCCTAGAAGAAACAAATTTAGATTCAAATCCCCTAAGGCTGAGGATGGAATTGAAGTTGAATTATTCATTCAGAGAGGTGAAGTGGCTTTACCTCCACAGTTCTTTGTGAACATTTTTTCAATGTTCACATGTTGCATTTGACAAAATCTGGCCAAATTACTCAACACTCTTTTGAATAACTGAGGGGCAGTTCTGTGGTTCATTTAGTGGGGGATTTTGTTTGTTTGTTCCAATGAGTTTTTACTCTGTTTTAAGGCTGGATGTCAATGATTGATGTATTTCAGTCCTCCCATTATCTGTATTAATGAACTAGCCTTCTTGAAAGCACATACATTTTGATTTGCAAACCAAGATCTCTTAAAGAGGATGATTTTTTTACTCAAAGGTTGAGCTTCTTCCTGGTTTCAGATATTTTGTACCTTTATCAAAGCACTGATAATGCTGAACTCCACAGAGAGATGCTAAATATTTGTGTAGATACAGTCAAAGGCTTGTAGAAGTTGGCTGCTTCATATCCACAAATATCCTAAGTCCAGARAGGAAAATGTAATGGATGAAGTTGGAACAGGGAAGGAATTAGACAACTGAGCAAAGGAAATAGTAAAAGAAAAAGCTAGGTGGAAAAACCAGTATTATGAAAGGGAATTCTATGGGGAGGTATTAATGAGAGACATAAAAAAGAAAACCTTCAGAAAGAAATATTTCCCAACCTTTAATTTTTTTTTAAATTGAAAAATTGGGCAATATATAAGTGAAAAGAGAAACAATGAAGAGACAAAGCAATGGCCATCGTACTTGTCTTTCTCCTATTCTCTACTTGAGTTGGAATGACTCAAGGAAAGGATTCTTTAGTCATGTACAAATGATCATGAAAAGATGAAAGAGAAAGAAAAGGAGAATAAATTGTTTTCAGATGGCTTTTTATTGTTCTGTTTATTTTTAATTTTTAAGACAGCATGGTTCCCGATATATTTTTTTTTATTTCTAGAAAGGAACTTAAAAAAATATTATCTTGTCCCATGATTCATTATCACCAGCTGATTCAACTGCTTACTTTTACATTTGTCACCTCCTCCTCTACAATTTGAATAACAGCGTAGACTTTGATAAAACAGAGCAGCGAATAAAATTTAGATGTTTCCTTGCTAGCTCCATGGATGCTCCYAAGAGTCATTGCATGCAGAGCAGCAGCTGGATGCTCATTGTGCTGAATCAAGCTTAATGAGAACAGAAACTGTATGTACTGCTCTAGAAATTGCACTGGGAACAACCTTCAGACATTTTCAGYGCAGTAATATCTTGCAGAAGGAATGAAATTGAATCTATCAGTTCTGCTTACATACATTTGAAAAGAGGCTTTAATTGAAGCTTGATTAGATGAACATTTTACTTACAGTCCTTACATGCACAACATTTCAGGTTATCTGTACTTTAAGAAAAAAATACTCACTTCCCCTTTGTAGTCTTCACTGTTCAAATGGTGCATATTATCTAAATATCTGAAGTGTGTTCATGGAACGACTGGTGAAGGGCTACATTGTATTTGSTTCACAGGTTATACTTGTTAAATTACTATAATTTCCTGGAAATTTCTATAATATTTGGTGTTGGTGTCCTGAAGTAATGTTTATGATAAAACTGATGGTGTAAGATACTGCTGGTTAAATTGAAACCAAGTCTGTTCTGCCTGTAGTGTAGTTATTAATTACAGTCTTTCAATCCCCACAGATAATACTGCTATCACAAAAGCTCTTTCTTTCAAATCATCTTCTGTGAACCCATTTAAATTTAATTTCTAAAGAATTTATAACTGTAGGAGGGTACTTGAGGAAATAACAGAAGACAGATTTTTCTTCCTGCTAGTGCACATGGTGTATTGTTATAAAGGCATGCCTGTAGCAGGATTAAATTTATTTTTCAGGGGCTTATAACTCTTTTATGAAAAATGTTCTTGAGTTGAAGATGGACCAGATCAGTTCTACTGCTGAGGACATTGTTTATGAAGCTGAATTATKATGATTTATGATGTATCTAAAATAAGGATCAGTGTTCAAAATTCAGTGAAATGTCAACAGATCTTCACTCTGCCATGCAAAACCCTTGTGTCCCATAGTGGAAGTTTCACAGATGTCTGCTATTTGGTTGAAAAATTCAAAGAGAGACACTTACCTACAGTCCTGCTTTGAAAAGTTGTAGGTCTGTGCTTGTACTTCTAATTTTAGAAAATGAACAATAGCAAAGTATTAAAGTAGCAGAACAATGTCACTACAAGAAAGTAATTTATTTTGCTCCAGGCAAAAAGCATTTCAACAGAAGAAATTGTTTTAAGCAAGTGTTATATTAAACTCACAGCTTTGGTTGTGCTCATGAGTCTGTTTCCTTTCCCTGAAAAAGTTTMAATTAAGAATGTCTTGATTGAAATATATTGTGTTTCACAGGCAYAAGTAAAAGGATAATCTGACTGAATAAAGATTAAACATAAGAAATGAGAGTATTTTGAGAAGGCAGACAAAAGGGACAAAATATTTAGTTTTAAATAAGCAGGGATTGCACCTGATATTTTAGGTATCCTGAATATAAAGCTATAAAATTTCACTTTAACTACAAATATAAAATTAATGCTATTTAGCTACATATAGGAAGGAKTTATTATGTTTAAGAATCTGTGTAGGAAGGTCATCAAGAGAAATGTATGCTTTGGACACTATCGTTAACTTTTCTGCTTGTGTCTTTTGTAACAGTGCTGTGAGGCAATGCCCATGGAGTATTATTTACTATTGTCTTGTACCCAGGTCTCTTCTTTTGGGTACAAAAGTGGTAACAAAAACTTTACAAAATCAGATCACTGGCAAGTTGTACTAATTTTCCTGTTGAAAAGTAACTACATGAAAATTTAGACAACTAATGAATTCCCWCTTAGTTTTTGAAAGGATATATTGCTGGTCTGGCAGAGCAGAAGAGGGAGTTCTTTGGTTTAAACAAGGACCCCTCCCTGAAGCCATGTCCAATATGTTCTACTTAAATGCAGAATTTGGAAAAGAAGTAATTCACCTTTCTCATCTTTACAGCGTTGCTTTTATTTTGATGAAGCCTTTGGCAGTGGGCTAGAGGGAAAAGAAAGCTCAGTAGGATGACTTTTCCAGGTTTGGCAAGTGGCAGGAACATTGTGACATTTGTTCCTTAACACTGAAGGAAAAATCTTTTGCTCCTCTTCCTGTGTGGGAAGCAACTGTATTACTAGCAGTGTATTTTTTACAAACTARCAAGAAAAACGGCAGTTTCTTACCGTGAAGGGAACACAGTGTGACGTGCTCTGTCACATTTCTGTGCCACATTTTCCAGAACTGCCCTTCCTTGCCAGCAGGACAAGAGGTTCTCTTTATTTAAGGATGCTGTGGGTAGGAATGAGAGCAAGATTTGTTTACATTCTTACATCTTTATAATGCTCTTCAGGAAGTATATCTGGGAAAAATAGAAAACCAGGGAGGATGGAAGCAGACTCCAAAGCTTTCTTTAACTGATCCACTAAAAGGACATCAGGTGTTTAGTATTCATTCTGATAACTGACTTTCTTTGCTTCCCTTTTGAGATTTGATTTCAATTTTGTTTTAAGAAGTTTATCTGCTGGATTGGATTGCAGAGCAAAGACTTGCCAGAGTTATATTACATACACCCATACAAAGGAAATGAGAAAATGTTGAATTCAAGACTTTTGTTTTTCATAAATGCTGCAGCACAAGCCAAAGCAGTGTTTTTAGGGGTTTTACTATTTGACACTGTAAAAATGTATTTTTGTTAAATTGTGTTAAAATCGGCAAACATCAAATGATTCTTTGTAAGAAAATTAATTTTGGTAATTATCGAGATGACATGAGGTCACTACATGAAAAGCTGAATTTTTGTTATCCACAGTAATCTGCTTGTCATACAACATAAAAAGGCCTCTAGTGTCTTCAACCCTTGGCTATCCAGATTTGAAAGAAAAAAAAAAAATTCCAAATGACAGCTATTTTAGATAACACAACCCCCTCAAACCTTTGCAAAGATGTATAACTCACTTTGTAAAGAAATAGYGATTCCTTCCCAAAAGTATTTTCTAAGCTCAGCAGTGGCACCAGTCTCCCTATCCTTCCTACTCATGTATCTACAAGGAGAAGCTTTGCTTATTGCCTTTGACATCACATGCTGGATTTAGTTACAGCTGGGCTTCAGCTTTCCTAACCTCATCCTCAGATGCTCAGATRTTGTCTCTGCATTCCTCCCAGACTGTCTCCATCCTCATTAAATGCCTATTTATTTGTTAGTATGGAGACTATCACAAGCAGTGCAAACGTGATGAAACCACAGTCTGTCTGTGCCATGAATACTGACTCAGTAGTGAGTGCAACACTCCCTTCTTCATGTTGTACATTTTCTGTCATGCAGTACATAAATAACACTTCAATATATTTGCATACTCTTGCAGAATACAATAACCCTCGAAATAATATTATGAGCTGTACATATTTTAAAAGTGGTTATCTGATTGTTTCTAATTCTTTATTTTGGACATTTTGTGTAGATATCCAGGGGAACAGATTTTAGTTGGTAATTGAGCTTTCATACAGGTGAAAAGAAATTGCACCTTTTGCATAATCAGGACAGCCTGTGAACTGACCKATTCTGCCATTCCTGTTTCCATCTCAGAAATAACTGGTGTTGTTTTCTTGAGGGAAGTTAATGCTGGTCTGCATCAATATTTTTGTATTGATCTTGATCTGATTATTTTAGGGTGACAGTCTGCTCATCAGTCACCTATCAGGGTATGAGTTTACTCTGCAATTGCAGATAGTTTCACTGGTGTCTGGCCTTCTAATTTTCATAAAATCTGTTTAACTGCTTTTCTGCTCCATGTCACTGGCAGCAGTGTAGACTGTTTAATTATTTGATACTCTAACCCAAAACATGCAGAAGGTTCTGGAACCCTATTAGGAATTGCTTTATTCAGGTATAGGAATGTGTACTGGGTTCATGATAGGAAAATGTCATAACAAAAGTCTTTATCTGGAAAGGGTAAAATGGTAGTGCCCTAAAATATTCTTTAAACAGCAAATTATGCTCTAATGTACATTGTAACAATTTTTATAAGGAAGGTTGTAACTGCCACAGTGGTTGTGTTTAATTTAATAATCAAACGGCTCTAGCAGCAGAAGGGATTTACCTTTCATGTAAAAAAATGTGCCTGGAACATGTGCCTCAGTTCAGGCATCTGGTCATAATTACTTAGGAAATCTTTCACCGAAAACCAGAAGTAATTCCACACCATTAACAACCAGGTTCTACTGAAACTAAAATTCATTTCTACAACACACTGTCCTGAGAYAGCTCTGGAGAGCCATTTACAGTTTTGCAGGGGTTCTTGCTTGCTGCAGTTGTAGTCGTAGCAGAGGACTGCATGGTGTTTAGATGAGGTCTGATTTGCTCATCCTGACAGGTGATCCCCATTTACTCAAAAATTTTAGGCAGTCTCTCTCCTGACTCTCCCCATATGCAGCTCTTTTTGGCTCACTTATTAAGAAATACTTGTGGCCTGCAGCAGGCATTATTCTTCTAGACCAATTCTTTATTGGGTGACTRTTTCAAAGGAGAAGGGAAGACTTCACTAGGATGGAAGCTGCAGAAAGAAAATGTTACTAGAACTGTGTATTTTGAGAGGCTTGGGAGTGGGGATGTTTTCCATCAAATTTTATGAGGATAAGTGGGAGTTTTCTGATCTTGTAGGTTTAAGTAASACTTACACTTTAGCTGCTTGCTGGTTCATGTTCCATCAGTGAACCTACTGTCTCTTGTTCTGGTTCCCTTCTTTGAGATTGTATTTTATTTATTTTATTTTGTATTTTATTTTCTAATTCGGTTTTCAGTAACGAATCAAAAAGGTGTAAAGGTGTGGTGAGATAAGACTGAAACTTTTGTGTGGCACTGGTATTCAATGCTCAGCCTGCTCTTTTACACTGTCTTGCCTGAGGTAAGGCAGTGTCATTGTCATGGAGGTAGCAGTAATGTGAATATGTACATTGCTGGCTCTGAACAAGAAATGCTGATGTTAAATATTCATTTGTGGCAGTCTGGTATCTGGAAAAAGAAAAGCATACTCTCAGAATGAAAAATATCTTGTCATCATCAGTGGTTCAGGCTGCAGATTTCAGGCTCTGTCAGGGGAATGTGTTTGTAATCCAGGACTGATGTGGACAGCTCTGCCTGCTACTAAACAGCTATGATGCTGTGAAATTAAATGTATCTTTGTCTGTAGATCTGATGAAAAAAATAACTATTTATGAAGAACAAGCTGAATAGTGACTTACAAAAATTAGTGAACTAATATAGCTGGCGGAAAACAGGTAATTCCAGCCTACCAGATGTTTCCAGGGGTATTTTCAATGCTGGAGTGGGCTGCTTCTTGCTTTAGTTGTCCTGTAGTCAGAATAAAATCCTGTTGAGGTCCAGTTTCACTTGTGTTGGTGGCATGTCCTGCTTCTCTTTTGGGGAAGATGAGAGAGAATCCAGCATTACCCTACTACCAATTTTTGGATCAAAAGGACTGAATTAACTGATTAATTAATTAATTAATTAATTATCCTGAAATCTCAGCTATGGTCATCTGTCTCCTCAGAAAGACTGGACACATAATTTTCTTGTATAATTTTCATTCAGATCATTGCAGATAGCTCTCTTGATGGTGGAAGTTGAGATAATCAATCTCAGACCATTATGAACTTTCCATCCTAACTTTGTGATGCACTGAATGCTTGATGGAAACCAAAGACTAGTTTTGAGGTCTGTTTGCTTTATTTCTTTACAAACTGCTGAAAACTCTGTAGCCTTTGTGTGTATTGAGCAATGACTCTTTTTTCTGTCCTGCTTCTCTAATAATCAGTAACTATATCTAATGTTAGGAGTGATTTTAGAGGGAGTATGTGAGAAAAAGTTTCTTTTGCTGTAATGTTCAGCATGTATGTGGCCTGCTGGCTCAATGGCTCTGTGCTGTTACTTTTATTGACACATTACATATTTCAAGTCCCAGGAAGCACTAGCCAAGGAAAGAAAACATTGT
This sequence comes from Malurus melanocephalus, assembly GCF_030028575.1. Taxonomy (NCBI): domain Eukaryota; kingdom Metazoa; phylum Chordata; class Aves; order Passeriformes; family Maluridae; genus Malurus; species Malurus melanocephalus. The sequence goes on along the minus strand of NW_026623239.1, from coordinate 2,542,338 downwards.
ATGTGGTGAACATACGCCCTAATGGTGGATTATCTTGTTTTTCCAGCATTGGATGAGAGGGTAGAACTAACTCTAGAACTGAAACTGCACATCTGGAAGTATCTAAAATCCTTCTATGTCTTCTTTCTTGTTCTAATGTCCCGGAGGTCCTCACTTTCCAACCCCTCCCACTCATGTTTCTCATGTGCGTAAATGTGAAGGTAAATGTACCAAGTGGCAAGGCTTTATTAGATCCTTCTCAATCAACAAAGAAAAGTTGGAACAACGAGAATAATATCTAAAAGAAGTTAATGGGTTCTGTTGTGACTTTTTTTTTTCCTGGTGATGAGTCAGAAGCAATTAAGTGAGAGATCAGAATGTCCCAGAGTGCAAAATCCCTGCAATAAGTATGAGCAATTTTTATGGAACTTCTCCAGGTAAAATTCTGTTTTTCTTTCGTAAACATCCRAGGATTCTTTTAATCAATACAAACTTAATTTTTCTTTATAAAGAATGTAATACTCTGAGAGAGAGACAGGTATGGTGGGAGCCACAAAACTCCACCTGTGCTTACTGAGTATACAGATGTATCTCTAGTTAATAGAGGTGATGCTTTTCTCTGCTAGGATTTGATCCCACCAACAATGATAATTGAAAAATAATAAATGCAGAATTGTAACTTTTAGGAAAGGACACTTAGGATAGCTGGTGGTGGATTGTTTGCTTTGTTTTTTGTTTATTTGGGGGGGAGGGGGGATTTTAGGTTTTGTTGATTTATTTTATTTTACAAAGCAGTGTAACAAGTTCCACTGCCAAACTTGGAAGACATTTAGGAAAAGGAAGTTTGGTGATCTGTGAGGGTCTAAAGAATGTTTTTAACATATATTTATGGCAGCTGATGAGAAACAGATGGTAAAAAAGCAGAGCATTTTTAAATGCAGAATATTATTTATGTTAGCATGGGAAAAGTACTGCCCCTTTATCAATGCTTATATTCTGAAATAGCCTTACAATGAGAATTGTAGATGTGAAGGCTGGGCCTCTCTAAGGACACATCCCATTATTCAGTCAGGGGATTATAGGATGCAGTGTCTACGGTAGGTACACAGGGTCTAGGGCAACGGGATGGCTTCAATCACCAGGCCCTGTTCCCTGTCACATCAGCATTAATCCCAGTGAAAATCAGTGCTACCCAGATGTGCAGATTTGAAAGGAATCCACTAATTTTCTGTGACTCCTTCAATCACCAGCTGGTCTGCAAGCCAGCCATCAGTTTTCTAAATCACTACTTCCCAAGGTGGCTCCCTATTCACTGGGAGAAGAAGGCGGATTTTTGTTCCTACCTGTTATCAATGAGTTTATATAGGTATAGCAGGAATTCAGAATTCTTTACCAATTTTGTCTGAATGACTTTAGAACAGTGCTTTGCAATCCCTTGGGCACAGTTTGTTTAATTGAATCAAAGGCAACACCAAACGTCTACAGCTCCTTTCATGCTGTAGTCAAGAGCCCTTATTACTCAGTTACATGCTTTTATGCTCATTTTATGTTAATTCTCTATCTTCCATCCCACCACACATTTGCCACCCCTTATTTCTGTTGGGTTTGTTTTTCCCAAGAGCTTCTGCTTGGAATTGCTCTTGCAAATCCATTTGCTCTTGCAAAATCCGTTTCTTTCATGCTTCATTTTCTTTGGTTCATTGGTGTGTTTTCATGGTAAGTCACCATTTTAATTGTACAAACCAAGGCAGACTGTTTAACCAAATTTCAATCTTAAAACCAAGACATCTTCAGCCATGAAGATGKTACTTATTCCATCAACAGAATGTCTCCCACTACAGAGTCTGATGCCAGGGCAAGTAGAACTCTGCKAAGCACTAACTTTTTGTGGCTTGGAGATTTGGATTTTGGCTTGTTTCCAGCTGTTAGTGGAAATGCTGGTGTGCTCAGTCATGGTTCATTATACTGTTTCTTCCCTCTCTTAAAGTGTATTTCTCAYTGTAAACCACATAAATTTGGACTGAAAACCGTAAGTTTTCCATATATATCTGTAAAAACCTTCTGTTGTATTCATGTGTCATTTTTTTAATACTAATCTGAACAGAAAAAAAMCCCATATGACAACACAATTTTGGTTGGACAAAAGGCCTTTGCTTATGAGAATTATCCTTTTCATTGATTCTTTGTGATCCRGGTTTCCATTTACAGCATAATAAGAGATACTTTAAGTCTTTCACAATGTAAATGAGTATTCTTGGTTAGTTTATTTTTTTAACATCTCTTTCTTAAAGGTGCATCTTTTCTGAGGCTTTTTCTTCACCATCCTTCATGCAGCGAATGTCGTCASTCTAGACAGTCATAAATCTAAATAATCTTTGACATTACTGGCATATTACACAATCCTGTTTAGCCCTGCTCCCATTATTTTTCATTCCTGTCCTCTTCTACTTCTTGTGGGTGTGTGCATGGGCTATTTATCAAAATGCAATTTGTATATCTTCCTTATTCATAAGGCTTTTTTGTGTTTAGCTGATGCTATGTAAACTTTACATAGTACCAATATCTAGCCATAATAAAAATTTGGAGTAAATATGGAGTAAATGTGAAACATGACTTCAGAAAGAACAGTTTAGACTTCATTTTCTTACAGTGATTTCTGCTTTTATTTTACTTTACCCATTTAGCAAAGAGAAAATTATTCTGTTATCCCTAAAGGAATTGTCTAGGACTTTGCATAAATAAATGTACATCTTTAAAAAGCTCATTTRCAGAAATTCATAACCATGCACTAAAGGTCATTCTTTGAATAAATTCAAAAAATATATCAGTAATATGGGTTCTAAAATATAATCTAAATGGATCAAAAYGGAGTGGCAAGAAACTATCTTGGCTCTAATGAGGTCTAGCCAGGATGTTTTAAAGGATGTGTCCTGTCTCACTGTTCTGATTTTGGCTGGGATAGAGTTAATTTTCTTATTTCCTTCCAAGTAGCTGGTTTAGTGCTGTGGTTTGGATTTACCATGAGAATAATGTCAACAACATACTAGTGTTCTCATTGCTACTAAGTACTGCTTACTCTGAATCAAGGGGTTTCAGTTTTCCATGCTCTGCCAGTGAGTAGGTGCACAAAAAAAAAACTGGAAGAAAGCAGGGCTAGGCYAGCTGACCTGAGCAGACCAAAGAGGTATTCCTTGGATATGTCCAGGATATAAACTGGGGGATTGTCTGGGAGCTGCAGGTCACTGCTGGGGCCGGGCTGGGCATCAGTCAGCAGTTGGTGACCAGCTGTAATGTGCATCACTTGTGGGGTTTGGGGGCTTTCTTCTTCTCTCTCTTTTTCCATTATTATTAATATTACTTTGATAATTTTATTTATTTATTTCTATTTTTATGTATTTCAATTATTAAAGTATTCTTATCTCAACCCAAATATTTATCTTTTTCCTGTTCTGCTCCCCATCTCACTGCAGACAGGGCAGAGAGAGGTAGTTATAGAGTGACTGCATAGTCTTTATTTGCCAGCTGAGGTTCAGCCACAATGCTCATACAGGGGAAAAAATACTTTTTGGCTATTCATGGAAATCTTTTTTCTGTGCTGCTAGTTGTGATCTGCAGATAATGCTATTCATCTCTCTTATCCTCATTCCTTAATAATGACTTCTTTTCTTTGTTTTCTTAAGCAAAATGTCATGTTTTAAAGACCAGCCCAACAGGTGCCATCTTACTTGAATTATTCTGGTCTTGCATTTATGAATTGCCATAATTCATCCTCAGATCCTCTCCATTCCCATAACTCTACTGTCCTTAAGGAAAAAATTTAAAGTTGTCAGTGAAAATTCATTGTCAAATTTCCTCACAAATCTTTCCAGTGCCTATACCTAAATAACTTATATTAGTCCCGTAGACTAATTAGATACTCGCAAAACAATCATCTTTGATTGACCTCTTGTAATACACCCTTGTTTCTCCTAACATAAACATAATATTTCCATTTGAAAACTATCTAGCTATCAATCATCATAAAATTCCATGTTACGCAGTTCCTCATATTCCCTGAGAAGTGGCCTCAAGTGGTCTCCTTTCTAATGCACACTCACTTCTGCACTTCATTTTCTGCAGCCTCAATTTGGGGTCCAATATTCAAAAATCTTTAGCTGAAGGTCTCACACTTTGTCCTTGTTTTAYCTCTAAGAGCAGACTGATGTGCCATTAAAAGCAACTAAATAATGTACATGCACTAATGATGTGTAAGACATGCCATTGTATGGAGTACTTATTTAAATATTGGACAATTGATTACTTTCTGGTCTTGTTCAATAAAATTATCTATTGCCTCCTAGTAATTATTGTATCAGAGGAAGGAGAAAAATTTGCATTTTGGATTATTTTGAAAGCCAGACTTACATTGTGTTGAAGCTATTACCCAAAATCTTAATTTTGTTTGAATGAATTTTCATGAAAGTCATTACCGATTAAGAATCTGTTTCACCCTGTGTTTCTACACTGGATTTCTATGGCAATATTGATAATTAATTAGATACAGTTGAAAATCTGACAGTGAAGACATTAAGGGGTTTATGCAGTTTCTTTTTTGACTGTGCTATTACTGATATTGCAATTAATTTTGACCAGACCTCTAGAGATTTACTTGTGACAATTTTTTTCTTTGTTTAAATGATCTATTTCTAATCAAATATTCTTGTGGTAGTGTGTCTATTCTGCTAGTTTATGAAAAAAAAAGTTTATGAAAAAAAAGTTTATGAAAAAAAGCAATGTATGGAGTTGTAAAATATTATGAAAGAGGGAAACTTCCTTTTACTTTTTTACAATCTGTCTAGTATCTGAGCTAATTAGCCAACCTGTCTTTCCCATACCAGACACTGCATGTTGTTTGTAGCTTAATGCCAGTGTGAGATGTGCTCTCAGGGAGCTCGCAATGCCTGAATGGCACTGTGACCTTACCGAAACAGGAGTCCCAGCCAGGCACTGATTTCTTGGAAACAGAGACATCACTGGAGACCTACGTGAGCTGTCGCATGAGATCTTTGAGGGGGCAGCAAAGGGGGCTGCACGAGCCCTGAGAGCCRGGGWGCTCCTGCACCCGCAGATCCAGAGMGGGGCCAGCAGAGCCAGCCRTGCCACAGCTCCCTGAGCACATCCTTACGTGAGAGGAATTCCTGCAGCAGCTTCGGCTTCCTGCTGGTCTTGCCAACAGGGGAAAGGAGAGCTTGCCAGAGCATCTCTGGGTCATGTAAGAGCTGAGTGTGGGCGTCCTAGAGAGCATCTGTGTATCAGACAGGGATCCCCTGCTTCCACTCCTGGCATCTGCACTGAATGCTCTTCCTAAAAATCAGGCCAGCAGTTGTTGAAGATGAGGAATGATTATGTGCAAGACAAAGCATACAGCTGTTAGCTACTCCCAGAAGTATTTCTGTCAAGAATCATCAAATTTCTGTATTTTACAAATGCTGTTTATCTTGTCAGCCTGAAGCAATGTGAAGCCTTTAAGTATAATGAATAAAATGCTGGAGAAACATTTTACAGATTTTTTACACTATTTACTTAGAGAATCATGCTTGTGGTTTTGTTTTTTTTTATTTCCAGGATTTTTTAGGAACAATACAGACTTCATATGTCACTTTGTCTGTATTCTTGAGTACTCGTTAACATTTCTGTATTCCTGTTAAATGTTATGTTGAAAATTGKTTTTTTTGCATTTCTCCTATGTTCTTTAGAATTCCAGATAAATGTGGCAGCTCTAATATGCATCAGGGTAATGAACCTTTCCATGATATTTTGATGAGATGTCAAACTGAACTGTTAGTTTGTCTTTGGGGTTCTAATTAGCGGGCCCAAGAAAGTATAAACAAACAGAGGTGTTGTGGCTTTTCCTTATTGTGTCAGCTGAGAGGTTACAYAAGGCAGAAAATCAAGAGTTCAGAGAGTCTGAAAATCGTAAAAGAATGTGAAAGAATAGGAATCCCTGTTTGGATGGGCTAAATCAGTGGTATTCATCCAGCTTAATCCTTCTGGGATGCTTGTGTACATAAAAGTGAATCCATAAAGCCTAAAGGTGTTTCAGATAATGAAACAGAAGAAGCTCACAAAGCCAAACCTAAAAGCTGGTTGAGGAAATAAGTGAACASGAAATAGTGTTCTAGTTCTTCAGCGGGGTTTGAATTGCCCCTGGTGTATTGAGTTCACCACTACTTTGAACAGACATGTCCTTTTTATGGTCCAATAAGAGAAAAAACTGAAGTGTATTGTCTTAACCAATGCTGATATCAAAAGTAAGGAAGTTTTGATTTTTCTGTGGGAAAAGAACTATCTTAAATACTCTAAAGGGATAGATACAGATCTAACTATGGACTTTCAGATGAATTTGCCAGGATGGTTACAGCAAAAGAACACTTTGCAAAACTGTAATCTGTGRTATAGAAAGTAGTTTGAATTATTATTTTCTAAGACTGTGTGAACTCTAGTCTGACTCSTCTGCTCATTCCAGAGCACATGGCACAGGATTTTGTCCAKAAAGTTCTTGAGTATCTCCAGTGAGGGAGACTCCACAGCTTCTCTGGGCAACCTGTTTCAGTGCACAGTCACCTGCAGGGTAAAGATGCTCTTCCTCATACYCAGGTGGAACTTCCTGTGCATCAGTTTCTGTCCATTGCCTCTTGTCTTATTACTTAACACCAACAAGAAGAGCCTGTCTCCTTGACATCCTTTCTGCAGATACTTTTATAAATATATATATATATACTGATGAGGTCCTCTTTCAGTCATTTCCATCCAAAATTACTGTTTTCCCCAAAATTTAAAATTACTTGTCTACCAATTCTTCAATGTTTATTTTTTTTTGTGACACTTAATAGTGTAAGATCTTGTGCTGATAAGCAAGTTAAAAAGTCAASACTTAAAAGCATACTGCTTTGTACATATCCCTTTGTATGAAACTGATGAGATTTAATTAGCTCAAATAAAAGTATCATCAATTTAATATTTTTATTTTAAAATATATCTTTTTTAGACACCTTTTTTTCTGAGCAGAATTTTTTAATGGCTTCATGTTGAGGAAATTATTCAGTTAGACTTGCTATTGCTGACAATAGAAAGGCAAATCAAAGTAAAGGCAGGTATACCCTTCTTACCCATCTGCTGGTTAGATTATTTTTTCAGGATATAGGAAAGAGAAGTCAACAAGTTAATCTAAATGATTCAGTGATTCTTAGAGTCAGAAGTGTAATAGTGGTGTTCCATTRCTATCCCCCTGGAAAACTCTCCAAAGACTCAGTAATGATGAGGATGATGATGATTGTTGTTCTTCTTGTTATTATCACTTTCTGCATGTCAGATTTTAGACCAGAGAAATGTATGCTCTTCGACATACTTAATTTGAGGGCTAGAGGGGAGAGAACTTTTTTCCCAGAATTTTAGGYCTACTTTATGTCAATAACAAAGAAAAAATACTAAGAGTACAAGGAAAAGTACTGGTTCACTGGTAACAGTGCTCTCARGGCAATAGCAGCACTGGATTTCCATTCTCTACTTCAGTGAGGGTTTGCATATGCTGAGAGGTTTAGTGTTGCCCACCCAGATGGGATGGAAAAGCCCTGCTCCAAAGCACTCTGGTGGTAACAGTCCTTCTCTGAGATGTCAAAAATTAAATGCACCACATTCACCTGCAATTTCCATTTCCACTCAGTCTCAAAAATTTTGGAAAACAAACCACTTCTGCTGTGGAGTAGTATTAATCATTTCTCAATACATTTTTTTTCATGTGTCTGTCACCACTTCTTATGTTTTTGTTGGTTTTGAGAAGGCTTTTCTTAAGCATCGTATCACTTCATTCTACTAAGAATGTGACAATCATTAATTGCTTTATGGTCCACTTGTATTTTATCAGGCATTTGAAGTCTATATTGAAGTATAAGTCTTCTTGACATAGACAAGTATCACCACAGGGACATATGCACAGTGAATTRAAAATTTTCTTAATTACTGTAGTAGTTTGTAATATGCTAATTCAAAGTTAGGGCTACAACATATGCGGTAGCCCTAAGTTAGGCAGGGAATTAGCTAAATCATTAATGAATGATTAATTAACACTGAAAGTCACAGATAACCAGTGATCAATACAGAGTAATGCTACATGAGATTTAAATGTCTTACACCAGAGTATACTGCTTGGTCAGTCTTCAGTGAAAATTCAAAGAAAAACTCAAAACTGAATTTGTTGTTCTTCAGATACTTTAAATGGGAATTTTAAATAGAAATATTTTTGTACTATATTATAAAGAAATGTATAAACCTGTCTACTGCAATTGATTTTGCAATCTTGCCTAAGGCTCATTAGCAGCTTAACAGAGTTTTAGATTCCAAGGTCTGCATTTCTGCCATSCAGCCACAGTCACAATGATATGATAAATTGCTTATGTCTGCAAAGTGCAAGAGCAGATGGTAATGTTAACTCACTTGCGATTTTTTTTTTCACAAAATGTTTCTTTGTAGGATAATTCTGTCTTGTCAGGAGAACTTCCGCTTTGTCTTGTAGAAGTTTTACTGAAGAAGTTGCTCTTGTTCTGAAATTATTTGAAAACTGTAGTTAATGAAGTGCATCTTCTAGAAAATTTTATTTCTGTAATCTTGTTCATCTAGAAAAAAAAAGCCATATGCTTTCAATTTCAAAAAAGCATTTCCTTTGCATTTATTCAAGGTTTTCAGGGGCTKCACTCACTTTCTGAGAAGCCACTGTTAGAACAGTCTGTGCTCTTTTTCAGAAATATTGATCTCCTTATTTCTCCTGCGCTATTCCTTCATGAGGAATGGGTTCCATCGTACAGCATTCACATAATGTTCATTTCTCATTGAGAAATTCCATATGCATTTGGCTGTTTCTGTGTAACGCTGTGCCATGTTCAGTGGAAGCTGTAGTATGGGATGTGCAAAGGAGCAACTGCTTTAGTTACTCTTTGAATGGGATCATCTTCCATTTGGTGTAACTCAGGGCTGGCCCTGTGCAGGRCCAGAAGTTGGGCTTGATGATSCTTGTGGGTCCCTTCCAACTTGGCATATTCTGTGACACTTCTGGCAAAGCTGGTTCCCTTTTTTAAAGTAGGTTTGAGCTTCTTAAAATTCAAAACCTTACACCTGGAAACTGGTGTGATGGAGCATCTTTCTTTCCTGAGAGATTGAAGTGTTGTGAGTCTTTATSTCTCAGCCAGTGTGTGCATTCTGGCAAAGAAGAGTTTCTGCTTTGACAGGAGTAATATTTTTTTCCTCTTTGCTGACAAAGATTTGTATCCTTATACTAGCATCTTCATATATCATCATAATTCCATAAGAATTTAAGCAAATTCTKAAATACCTTTTCATTAAATATATATATGTAATTAAATGTGTATAAAATGTAAGTAAATAAATATATCCATATTTTTGCATTAGTGTTACACATGTGCACTTGTGCTGATTTGACCCTGTCTGGATGTCAGGTGCCCAGGAAAGCTGTCCTATCACTCCCCTCCCCAGCTAAATAGAAGAGAAAAGATTAACCAACAGCTCATTATAGTTGAGATAAGGACAAGGAGAAATCACCCAGCAATTACTGTCACAAGCAAAGAGGCTCGACTCATGGACATTTTATTTAATTACTTGCCAGTCAAGGGAGAGTAGGTTCTATTCATCCCTCCCTTATTCCTAGGCTCAATATAATTTGTGTCTTCTGCCTCCTACCCCAGAGCAGCACAGGCAGATGGGGAATGGGGTCTGWCTGCAATTCATCACACCTTATCTCTACCACTCTTCCTACTCAGGGAAGACTCCTCATGCAGTTCCCCTGCCACTGCATGGGGTTCTTCCCCTTGGAAACAGTCCTCCACAAATTTCACCAGTGTGGGGCCTTCCCACAGGCTGCAGTTCTTCACMAGCTGCCCCATTGTGGGTCCCTCCAATGGGGTCAGTGCTTCAGGAACACAGTGCTCTAGTGTAGGGTCCTTGTGGGGTCACATGTCCTGTATGGGCTCTGCTCCTATGTGGGCTCTGTTCCCCACAGGTCCTGCCAGGACCCTGCTGCACTGCAGGCTTCCCATGGGATCACAGTGTCCTCTGAGCATCTGTCAGGAGCCAATTTAATCTTGGTTTGCCTCAACACTGCTTGTCAGAGGCATGTGGGGGAACGGGTGCACACGAGCAGCCTGCAGGAGGCAAACAGGAGATGGTGGAAGCCTTGTCTCTGGGGGGATTTCGCTGGCAACCCTTCCATGGGCACTGGAGACACTGCTCYCCCSAGAGACATCTCTCCAATCGGATGGTGGAAGGGCTCCACCAATGGAAGAAGCTTGGACTGGACCAATGGTCTCCTGGTCARCAGGCAGASTTTGGGAGGAGCCAGGGGGTATAAAAATMAACTGCGTCATGAGCAGTTTTTTGGGGAGCTGGGCTTTGGGCTGGGGWTTTTCAYTSTTTGTTGCTCACTGCTAGTGGGCTTGCTGCTGAGGGGTCCTTTTTGCCCCAGCTCCAGCCTGCYTGGATTTTTGCCCTCGCTAGCTCTCACTCGTCCCCACGTATCTGCCTTCCCTCCTGGGCACTGGGCAGGACKYCATCTGCCCTCCAAGGCTGGAGATCAGCGTCTGCCTCACCCCGCTCCTTCGCCTGACCCAGCCGCCACCCGAGCCACTGAGCCACCAGCCTGCCTCCGACAGCCTGCCGCGATCCTCGCTTCGGCTCCACCCTGGGTCCCGGACCTGTCCGAGTGTCCACTCACCGTGTGTGTGTCCGGCAGCCCATCGCCCGAGTGTCCACTCACCGTGTGTGTGTCCGGCAGCCCGTGGCCGCGGGMGCTGCTCGTGTCCCCTCGCTGCCCGCCCTCGCCAGCCGTATATAGCAGTGCTCACCTCTCTCAGGTGGACACCGACGGCGTCCCTGATCCTGCTGGTGGTAACGCCCGCTCTCTCCCTCTGTCTCCTTTCTGTCTCTCCCCATCCCTTTTCCATTTTCCTTTCTCTTTTGCTGTCTTTTCTAGCCTCCTTAAGTGGGCAATTACTTGTTCTCGTTTTTGTTACCATTAAAGGTTTTCAGAATCAAAGGTTTGTCTCGGTTGACTTCATTTCGTTCTTGACCATCCGTTTTAACCGAGCTCCTCGCGGTTCCCCACAGCTGGAACGGGACAGCATCCCCCTGTTTTGGCACGGCCCCTCCACAGGCTGCAGCTGATCTCTGCTCCCCCAAGGGCTGCGGGGGCACAGCTACAATGGGCTTCACTCTGGGCTGCAAGGGAATCTGCCCCAGCATGTGGAGCCCTTCTGCATCTCCTTTTCCACCAGCCTTGGTGTCTGSAGAGTTGTTTCACATATCACTTYTGTGGCTGCTCTAGTGCAGCCGTCTTTTTCCTGCTTAAATACATTATCACATCACTGTCATTGATGGGCTGAGCCTTGTGTTGGCTAGGTTGCAACGACARAACACGGAATGAAAGGAAGGGCTCTATTGGCTGCTACCAGGTACACACAGAATTCTTTTCTTTGCAGAAAAGAAGTTCTGTCTTACTCCAGAACTCCCCCAGRACAGAGATACTGTCGCAGGAGCTGACCCCTGCATAAAATGTTAAACTTGAGACAACRGTGGGCAGCCTGGGAGAGAGGTATCAATTAAAAATCACTAACTTGTAGCATAGAACTCTCTGGAAACAAGCTTATTCTATTCCTACAAGTTCAGGAAGCAAGGGTCTGGTCCAGCTATCATAAGCTGGTCCATGCAATACCCCTCAATGCCATAAAATTTTGAGCACTGCAGTTTAGATGCTTTCTGAGAATAATCCAGTGTGTGATCTGCAATGAGGCATCAAGGAAGACACAGCAAGGAAAATAAACGCACCAAGCAATTGCTGCTGGGTATCACCCATGCATGGCAGGGTGGAATATTATCCAGGAGAGGCAGGAGTTGCAAAATGGTTGTTGTTTCTTCCCAAAATTTTTGGCCATTGCAGACTGGGATTAGGTAAAAAATTGAARTATTCCTGTTCTGAGTATGCAGAAATACCTGGTCGCATATTATCCTTGAATTAGAGTAGGCAKTTTTACCACAGACCAGTGTAGCATAGCCAAAGTCAACGTTTTCATCCAGAAGTAACCATRGGTATGGAAAAAAATAGTTTTTACTTATCAAGTGTATTGCTTTTATGTATATGTGTGTGTATTTTTTAAAAGATTTCGTGTGGCCAGCAGGAGCAGGGCAGTGGTCACACCCCTGTACTGGGCACTGCTGAGGCCACAGCTGCAGTCCGTGCTCAGTGCGGGTCCCTCACTGTAAAAAGGACACGGAGGGGCTGAGCGTGGCAGCCAAGGGCAGTGAGGCTCATAAGAGGAGCACACAATATCTCCCCAGGGGACAACTGGGGGTGCTCAGCCTCCAGAACAGGAGGCTCAGGGGGGACCTCATCGCTTTCTGCACTCCCTGAAAGGAGCTGTGGTGAGGTGGGGCCGCTCTCTGTGCTGTGCCTGCAGCGAGAGGACAAGAGGAGATGGCCTTARGCTGGGGCAGGGGAGATTCAGRTCAGATATCAGAAAAGGCTTTTTCACTGTCAGGGTGCTCATGCACCGGAATGGGCTGCCCAGGGAGGTGGTGGGGTCACCATCCATAGACATGTTCAAGAGACATCTGGATCTGGCATTGGGGGATGCAGTTCAGGGGTTTAGGGCAGTGCTGAGTTGGTGGTTGGACTGGATGATCTTACATATTTCTTCCAAACTTGATGATCCTGYAAGTCTATGATTACTTTATTTCAGTGTTTAAAATATATAAAGAAGTTCTTGCATGTGTTATCCACATCCAGGTTCAATGGCTTTCTATGTCTTGTTCTGCCAAACATTTTATTTATAAATTCTCATATTATTCTGCATAAAATTTTCCTGAACTTAAATAAGCAAGGCAAATAGGAAATTGTTTTTGTAGGAAAACTGTAGCCATGTATTGTACCATAACTGTACCACTTGGCCTATGGATATTTTAGTGGTAAGTGCTGGAAGATTAATACCTTGATCAGTGATCACTCACCCTTAAACAAGGTATTCATGTCTAGGGCAGATTAATATTTGTGCTGATATCTGTGCTGCCATAACTGTAAACAGTTTTTTCATTATTTAGAAGAAYGTACTGGGAGTAAGGCAGTTGCAGAAGAAATTCTTTTCCTAAAAAAAAAAAATAAATATATATATATATAATTCTTCAGGTATCTCAGAACACAGACACAGCCAAGCTTATGTAACGAAAGATTTCCCTCTGATGGCAAAAAGGTCACACTCATTTCATATGTACCAACTTGTAAACCTCCATTTTCCTCTTGTACTAGTTTGTGGTAAGTTCACTTCCTATTTTTAGCACCTGCAAGCAGTGTTTGAGAGTGTTTTTTGGAATAGCTGTGTCCTGTTAAAGGTGAATTACCTTTCAAGTCAAATACAGCCTAAAAGTGGAATATGTTTATCAGGAGGTTACCACAGACAATTTACTAAATGTCCTCAATATGTACTAGCATGTTCTTGATGTGTGGCAGCATGTCAAAAACRTTACATTTTCTGGGCGTGGTACTGGTTCAGCTCTGCATATGTGAAGTGAGAGCTCAATGCAGTAAGTGCCTTACCAGAGTAAATACTTTTACTGATTTCTGTATAATCTAGGTGGTAAATCAGTTAATAAAAAGCTAACAAAGTTTTCTGGGACCATATGAAACAAAAATACTTATGTGAGCTGTGATATGAACATAAATTAAGAAGTGCTGTTATTCCTGGGGTAATAGGCCAAAAATCAGTAAGAATTAGAAAAAGGRAAAAAAAAGGAAAAGTAATTGCTGTGTGAGAATTGATGTGATGTAAATATAGTAGGTAATGTGAATTGCATATTTCAGAATGAGAGCTCATTAGGCAAATTGTAGCAATAAATAACCTCAGCTTTACTTTTAGCTAATTTTGAATTAATAAGAATTGTATTTACCTAGCTGAGTGATGCAAAACTGAAAAAACAGGATGACCTGACTGAAAGGAGGYAAAATGCAGCCTTAAACTAATCCAAGGTAAGATGGCTCTGTATGAAAGAGAGGARATTTTTTTTGTGTGGCCTTATCTTCTGCTGTGCTTCCTTGCTAAGCAGAAACAACGCCCAAGCTGAGTCTTAAGAAATACCCACTGCTATACAAATTCAGTGTGCTCTGAGGAGTTCATCTGAGCAAAGGAAAATTAAGGTTTTCAGAAGTATTTTCCAAAGCTCTATTTAATTCTTCTCATGCTTTAGTTGAAGTCTGCTGAAGTCCGAAAAATAATCACATTTGCTTTCATTGCTCTAATTCCAGCCTTTATTGTTCATATCACAGAATCACAGAACAAGCTGTGTTGGAAGGGGCCCACAAGGATCATCAAGTCCAACTCCTGGCCCTGCACAGCACCATTCCCTAGAGACAGATAATTTGCCCAGGCGTGTTTTCCAAATGTTTCTTGAACCCAGACAGGTTTGGTGTTGTGACCACTTCCCTGGGGAAGCTGTTCCAGTGCCCAGCCACCCTTWGGGTGACATTTTCCTGATGTCCAACCTAAACCTCCCCTGAGACAACTTCAGGCCATTCCCTCGGGTCCTGTCACTGTCACCACAGAGAAGGTATCAGTGCCAACCCCTCCTCTTCCCCTCACAGGAGCTTGTCCCTGCAGTGAGGTCTCCCCTCAGTCTCCTCCAGGCTGAACAGACCGAGTGCCCTCAGCCCCTCCTCACACGGCTTCCCCTCACCCTTCACCACCTTTGGTGCCCTCCTTTGGACACTCTCCAACAGCTCAATGTCTGTTCTGTGCTGTGGCACCCAAAGCTGCCCCCAGCACTGGAGCTGAGGCCGCCCCAGGTCAGAGCAGAGCGGGACAATCCCCTCCCTTGCCCGGCTGGCCATGCTGGGCCTGATGTCCCTCAGGACACGCTTGGCCCTCCTGGCTGCCAGGACACTGCTGGCTCATGGTCAACTCACCACTGACCAGGACCCCCAGATCCCTTTCCTGGCACTGCTCTCCAGCTTCTCATCCCTCAGTCTCTCCATACACCCAGGGTTATCCCATCTCAGGTGCAGAATCTGGCAACTTCATATGGTTTGTGATTGCCCAGCCCTCCGCTTTGTCTCTCTGGAGGTCTCTCTGCAGATGATGATCTGATATATGCAGAAAATCAACAGCATTTAGCCTGTGCTCTGGGTGGTCTCCCCGTAGAAAGCCAATCATAGAAATCCTGCTGTGATGATAGGGAGTTTTAGTAACAAGTAACACACTAGAGGGTACTGGACCATGCAATGCTGTGAAGAACAGCTTTGGAATGTAAGGAAGTATCTCTAGATGGTCTGRTGCTAAGAATTTCCTGCGGTTCAACTATGGCCTCATACTAACCACCTGGTAAAATCTGAAAAACTGATTAAAATTTAAATGAATGCAGGAGGAAAGTTTATCTGTCCTGCTTTCTGCGTGAACAGAAGCATCTCTGCTCTAACTTTTATTAGATTATTATACCTTTATGAAATGCATCTGCTGTGTTTCAGTCATGTKAGAACACTAAGGCTTCTTTTATCAGACTATAGATGTAGGGCATATTCTATGCTGCTATTATTAGCACTTTCAACTGATTCTGACATACAGTCATAATATATTATCTTTGATCATCTATGGCATTTGGGAAACTGCCCTAGTGTACCATTTTCTGGTTTGTTTGKTTTTTTTAAACTTTGCACTAGCAATTTTCCTTTCCTCAGCTGGGGTGAATTTTTCTGCTTAAAATTATGGCTATAGTTGGGGGACAATCTGAAAATTGCATTTTATAAAAACTTCACTACTATAACATTTTAGAGAGTCTGGTCTCCATAGAAACATGAAAACCATGGAATTCTCAGGAGGAAAAGAAAGTGAAAAGTTTCATTTAGAATTCATGTGAAATAGAAACTGAAGCAGTTGTGGGTTTTTTAATTGTCACATTCTTACTTTCTTGGAGACGACTTGAGTGAAGATTTTGTGTCTTCTAGGAGTCAATGTTGATGCAACTAGAGTACATACTGTAGTTTAGGCATCCAGTATAATCCCAAGTAGCTGACTGARAGTGAGAAGAATGATCTACCATGAATCACTATTCATCTTTTCTTTATAGTATCAAATGCTCTTGGTTTGGTGGCATTCAAAACGATGACTTTAATCTGTGCTGAACCCCCTAGAGGTTCGGGTTTTTTAAACTGGGTTTGTAGTCAGCTGAACTAATTTTCTTTGAACAGTTGCATCTACCCCAAGAAGCCAGTTTTATAAAAAAATGAAAATGTATTTATAATATGCATGGAGAGCTTGCCTCATATAATTAAAAGAAATTACTTGAAATTTGCTGTCATCACCATTGAAAGATGTAGCATGTCCTTGCCCTAGATAAGGGTGATTTTTTTCTTCCATTGTACTGCCGATTGTTCTCAGCAGGAAAAATGCTTCTTTGCATTTTCTCTTTGCTCAGTAGACTATGTTCTTTTCTTTTAAAAAGTGTGTTTGACTTGTAAGACCCTAATAGAATCTATGCAATTTGCATTTGTTTTTTTGTCTTACTAGGTGTATGTGCCAAAAGAGATTTTATTATTTCTCCAGAGCTTTTATATTGTTTGACAGCTCACAAACACTGTTCTAGTAAATAACTTGTGATATATGACACTGATACTTTCACAATGTGTTTCTAAAACAGAGCATAGTCAGATTACATTTGCAAAATAATTGGTAATTTGTTTCTGACTGTAAACATTTTCTGACTTCTACAGTTTAAGAACAATCTACATTCTTAGGGGGAATTAATTCTGCATGGCCATTGTTTCTCAAGCAATTACAAAATGTGAAATCCCTTTTTGAAGCCATGTGCATAAACAGGGAGAGTCCTATTCCGGGAGTCCAAGTGACTTGATCATATAAAGTCCAACACTAGGACTGTAGTGCCATCTGCTGAAAAGTAGTGAGGACCCACTGGTACCTGAGCAGAAATTTCCAAATAGCCCTTTGTGTCTTGAATGGTAAATTCTCACTTCTCTGCCTGTCTACAGTTACCACACTTTTACTGACTTGTTTCTTTTCTTCTTATTAGGGATCTCAATCATAAAACCATTTCTGCTGCAGCGTTCAATGGTTTAAGTAGCAAATTCATGAAAGACAAGRCAAAAACTGAAAATAATTCATCTTAATCTGCCAGAACAGTTTTTTTTCAGTAGCTTCATTGGGCTCTGAGATACCTAACAATGATTTAGAAGAAAACAGGCAATGTAAAGAAGTGGTTTGTGTTTTCAGCATCCCTGGGTTTGTTGTTTATTACCACCATTGAGGATTTCTTATTTGAGTTGTTTTGCTTGTTGTTTTGGAGGTTCTTTTGTCTGTGCTGCATGAAAGCATGATATACCTGCAAGAAAATGTCTGCATTCAGTTTTGTTATAGACCTTGCACTCAGTTCTTGCCACCCTTTTTCTTTGCAACATGAAAAAGCTGTTGTTTTGCAARGAAAAGCAAGCTGGCCACAGCTATCTCCCCCCAAAAGCATAGCTGCAGTCTGGAAGTGACCATAGCTGCAGTGCAGTGTCAGGAGTGGTGGATTGGGCAGCAGCCCCTTGACACAGTAGGGTCTGCATCCTCCCCATTTGTCAGAAAGAGACAGCAMCCATTACTAGTGGGTGGCAAAGCTCTAAAGGTGTCCCTAAGGCATGGTGGTGTTTCTCTAAACCCAAGGACAGTGATAACATCACTCATGTGGAAGCAGCTTAGGGTCTCTTTTACTCAGAGCTTCAAAAGTTTTTTCACAAAGGAATGCCTGGGCATTGTTCTCACTTGCTGTGACACCTGTCATAATATTCCTTTCAATGAGATGACCTCTTAATCAGTAGCTAGAAAAGAGATGACAGTGGGCTTTAGACTGATGAGTGAAGTTGTTAGCGGCTACGAAGAAACAGAGTGAAATTTGTGCTTATAACAAAACACTGCATGATAWATTTAAATACTTACAGGGTAAACTGATGGTCTTAAAAATATGAAAAGACAGAGCTTTTGCTGTTCATGATCTGACAGTCTCAATCCCCAGTTAGTCATAGAGGTTTGTTTCTGTCTGTATCATTTCAAATAAAAATATGCAAGGAAAACAGCATCTGTCAAACAGAAACACAAGACTATAAGGTTCACTTTGCAGGGAAAAATGTATTTGTACCCMTTTGATAAGAGAAATCAACCAGTGTCTTTTCAAGACTTTTGCATCCATAAACTTTTTTGATTAATATTAATACTGGCAAAGCAGGGAATAAATAATAGCAAGAACATTAGCAAAGAAAGCAATATAATATAAAAGACATCCAAAAGCACAGGAAAGATTGGAAGTCTTGTGGCCAAATACATACATTCTAGGGCCAGAATCTGATCCCATTGAAAACAATGTGTCATCTGTTTTGTTGTAATAGTAATACTGATGTGAAATTCTCTTTCAGTGTATGGRCAAAGAGTGAGACATGGTAAAAATACGTTAGTGTCTTCTAAGGGTCTGAATGATAGAGACACAGTGTTGCTGGAAGTCAAAAACAACAGAAAATATTTATAGGGGTGGATCAGTGGCCATAGTGGAAGTTGATCCTAGTGTAGCCTCTGATCATGCTGATACCTTATGGAAGGGCATATTGCACATGAAAATAGACTCAGCCTCTTAGTTAAAGCTGTCTTCATGGCTTAACCTGACCAGAGACTCATGTTCTGATTTTGTAGTAGTTTACAATTTTCAGATCTTGATTTTAATCTCTTTTGGACTGGAAGAAATGTATTTTCTTTCCATAAAGATATAAGCACATGCTTGCATGAACCCTCTTGCAAAGGTCCTGGTTTCTGTGGTATGCCATGCATGTTCATGTCCTTTCCCATCTTATTTAAGAGACAAGAGGTAACAAAGGCAGAGAAAACTGTTGGCCTTTCTAATCATTCMCTTGGTGAATGAACATTAGGTCAGCCAGATTCCAGGTCACCTTTTTGTACCATTCCTGTAGAACTGGAGATTTCCCTCTTGCACTTTGCCAGAAAAAGTTAGCAAAATATATCCATGAACCATTATAGCAYTTTCTTAAAATATTTTGCTAGAAGGAGATGGTTAGTTTTGATGGCTATGTTAGCAGATGGACCATCATTTATTCTGTTTTCAGAGTCTTGTATTTTTGTTGTGCTGGTTAAAATGATTTGCCTGTTCTTCAATTGTTTGCATTTTGCTGTTCAGAGATCCATAAAAACGGATCACTGGGAAAAATGACATCAATGAACTCCTTATCTAAACTCCCCATGTTTTTCTAACTCAGCCTTCTCAGGCATAGTGCTAAGCCCAGTTTAACAACTTTTTCAGAAGTAGCTTAATAAACAAGTAAGAAAAAAAATAGTTCAGCAATCCAAACTTTATAAGCCGTGTATCCCATTCAGCTGGAGTCAACAAAGCAAATGTGCTATCAGAAAGCCCCAAGTCCTCCTACCAACTGTCTCCATTCTTAAATGTGTAAGACRTGTTCTGGAACTGTGATCAGTGGCACAGGAAGTTGTTGGCATTAGCAGTGGCCAGGAGAGGACCACAGAGAGACAATGCAGGGTCAAGGAATGGAAACTTGAGATGATGAGATCTCCCCCAGACTCTCCAGTGTAATAAGCCTGGACCCATGGTCGTGGATTCACTGGCAGGTGTCTGTCACCAGCAGGCTCTGTGATGTGCTTGTGATTGTCTGAGATAGCCAGGGCGCATCTCCAGTGTGTGTCAATTGGTCCTGATCAMAAGTTCAGTGGTTTTCCTTTTCTTGAAGTTTGTAGGATCTTTACTCAAATTCTGGTAGATCTTCTCTCTTCTTGTTGCCTTGTATTACCACCAGGTTCACTCRTGATTTACCAATCTGGTTTTTCATAATATTGCTAAATATCGTATTACCTGGTATCAAGAAAGACTTTGATGTTCCATTCACAATAGTTTATGAACTCTTCTGTTTGCTTGGGGCCACGGACTGTATCAAGCTGTRTCTTTTAGGGGACCAAAGGGGTTGATTTTGCCATCAGGAAAAATACTAAGAAAGAGCAACAAAAACAATAGGCTGTCGATCATGGCAAGARAAGGCAGAGTAGGTACTCAGGGCAGGAGAATTGCCATACTTGCATATTAATGAAATTTGGTGATGGTATGGCATAGATAATCACATGAAAATACAAAATTACCGGTGCAGTTTGGCTTGTTATACATAGGCAAAGGATTGCCACCTGTTTGTTATGGCAGTGGAATGTTTAAAGGTGTCTTTTGGCACATGCAGTGTGTTTTATRTCCCAGGGAACTTCACAGCCTGCCCATCAGCTCTGTGTCCACACCTGGGGCTTGCACATATTTGAAAACCACAGAGGAAAGGTCTTTCCTGTATTYTTTTACAAAAGGAATATAATTCATCCTCACTGAAACTAGTTCATATCCCAGATTAGTAAGGGAAGTAATATGGGCATTCACTTCAGAAACTCACTACAGGTCTAAGTGCTAATGTTGTTACAGAATAGATGGCAAAATATGGAAACATTTTCTATTTTTCATGTTTGGTTTGTGGCTTTTGAGAAGAAAATTGGGGTTTTTGAGTTTTGTTCGTAAAGCTAACCCTGAATAATGCAAATTTCCATAAAAAATCAACTATGTGTTTTCAAGTTTAACAATCAGATTAGTTTTATAGCTATTCTCCACACTAAAAGTGATGGAAGTTTGCTGTTTCTCAGTGAAAGCTAAAATAAAATGTGCATTGGTAGGATTTCAAATGAATTGAAGAGGGTACTGTGCAATTGGTATCATGAGGTCCCAAAGGCTGTTTTTCTTGAAATTGTTAACAGCATGGCAGAAAAGTTATTTTCTTGCTTAAAGAAAGTACTTAAAGGTCCAGTATTGTTATTCATCCTTCAGTAATGTACTGAAAGCATGTTAYTTAACATCTGTAGTTTGCCTTTCATCTCCAGAAGGAGGCTGTTGTGCAGTCTCAACAAGGAGGTAGAGGAGAGCTATTGTGAAGAAAAAATTGTGCTTCTCTTGTCTGCCCTGGGAGATACTGCTTATTTAATACCCAGACAAAGGAAGAATAGGGTTGTTATGACTTGGAATTGACCCATGCTTAAATTCATCAGTGTAAACTTCTGTGAAAATGTGTGTGACTTAGCACAGTGCATCTCTACTGCCCAATCCCAATTTTTTTTATAAAAATATCAGTGCAGCTATTCAGTGGTGTAGAAGGTGCTGAGAAACAATAAACAGAAATTCAGAATTTAAATTATGCTTTATCACAGTTTTTCCTTATTTCTTCTTTTGCTTACACAAATTTAATTATTAAAGACCTACATTTCTTCAAAACTGGATTTTACAAATTCCTTTTTGGCTGAAAGATGAAAGTTACACCTATTAGCAAAACACAATCTACTGACGAACACCTTCATGTTTCTGCATTTGTTGACGTTCTTTTTTTGCCTGATATAGTGTCTAAATTCTACTTATACTTTGGAAAAATGAATACAAACAGTTCTGCTCATGGCCCAGTTGTGAAAGTTCAGGATACATAATTTTAAATAACCAAGAGTAAAATGATATCCCATAACTTGAGATAAAAGGGAGCCTATCACTGAGCAGAGTAGTGATCAAAACCTACTCCTCATTTAGGATCTGGGATACCCTCCTTCAGCCTCTCCTTTTACTTTTTTCTTTTGAGCGGTCCTGATTTGACACATACATATAAGGCTGTAATACCCAAAACCAAACTTGTCAGTCATTCTCCACCATAATAATCTGCTGAGGTTTTAAAAAAATCTGGTGATGTGTAGGATCTCATTTAATCAACAAAGAAAACTCTGATAATTGTTTCAAGTGCAGAGCTCTGCTACCCTACAGACTATACGCAAGTCCTCCACATTGTCCAGGTTCAGTGACCTAGAAACAAGAACTCCAGTGCTAGCAGAGGGACTTGAAATGTCAGGAGTTTCAATATAGAGAATGCAACAAAGTAATAACATGGAGCTTTTTGGATGTAGCCTGATGCTTACATTTTGCTTCCTAAAAGGATCTCCAGGTAAAAACTTTTTTTTTTTTTTTTAAATTCTCCGTAAGGAAGAGTTTAGTAAAAGGCAATGCTCTAAGGAAAAAGTGAATGTAGTATTGAAGCTCAGTAAATGGGCAGTTTTGAGGTTTCCTAGGTAATGGTGTGCATTTATATGTTTTCAAGCCCCAGGCTTACAGCTGGCATTTATTCTTGGTAAGCATTGGAAGAGAAAGATTATGAAAATTGCTGACCTGTAATTCAGATGTCTTGACTCTACACATTGGTATGCTCTAATAAAAAGGCTGATTCAACTCACACTGATGCATTAGTGAGCTTTCTGCTAGCTAATATGAGTGCTAAGGTTAAACCAGCACAAAGGTTGTCATGGCTCATTGCTCAAGTGCTTGGTCAGGATATTTTGATTTCTGTGATTACATGGCTATCAGTACTTGAGTTTGCAAACTTGAATCTTGCTTTGTACTTCCACCTTCTCTCAGGCTTTTGGCTGACAACTTACCTCTGAACTGGTCCACAGTGGAGTAACATTGCACTCCTGACAACCACTGCCTGTTTGTCAGTCACAGCATCAGCCCTGTGTTACTCCTTCCACACAAACCACTGGAGAAMATTTCTTCATTGTGAAGATCCACCATGGATAAATTTCTGAGACTGTAATGAGTGCYACAGCCTTAGGCTGTTCTTTATTCYGAGACACTTCATGTCAGGATGATTTCTTGCTTCATCCAAAGAGGTGATGGCATACAACCAGTGACCTCTGCAAAAGGATACAGTGAGATGTGTTGTCAACACATCCCCAAAAGTATTTCAGAGAAATCAAAGGAAAAAAAGGAAAACTATCAACTACATGGCCTGAAGTCTTCTTTGAACTATAATTGTTCTTACWGTGCTACACACTTTTCTTCCTGTCMGCAGAGGAGGAGCTGTGTTTACTAGACAAACCATTCTCTGAGATGGTGTAGAGGAGCTGCCATCACCCTGTAAAAGACATCACACCCTTATCACATCACCCGTTATGTCTAAGCAGATCAGTGACAGTCACTCCAAAGCCTCCACATATCCTCACAGCTGAGCCAGGATGATGAAACAGTGACACTTCGTAAAGTAAAAATCAACGAAGGGAAGTTAAAGGAAAACACTATCTTTTTATTAAATTACAGAATGGGAGATATTGGAAAGGACCCTTAGAGATCATCTAGTCCATTCCTCCTGCTCAGCCTCAAGAGGTTCCTTAGCTCTGGGCCTAGTGAGAAGTTTGGTATCTCTAAGGATGGACTCTATGCAGTCTCTCAGGAGAGCCTAACATGCTCTAATGCTCTAACATTTTTCCTTTGTTTAAATGGCATATATATGSCAATGGGGCCCCATCACCTATGGTTCTGTCTGTGAGCACCACTGAAAAGAGCCTGGCTCCATCTTGTCAGCCTGCCTTTGAGTACTTAGATACATTCGTAAGACACTCTGAGTCTTGTCTTCCAGAAGCAAACATTCCACACTGTCTCAGACCTTCCTTGCAGGACAGAAGCTTCAGTCCTTCAGAAATTTTTGTGGCCCTTGAATGAACTCCCTCCAGCACGTCCATGTCTCTCTCATACTGGGGAGATCAGAACTGAACTCAGCTCTCCAAGTGGGGCATCAGCAGCACAAAGGAGAGAGGCAGGATTACCTCCTTCCAGTTGCTGGCAACACTGCTCCTTCATTGATGAAGAGCAATGAATTTTACTTTGCATTACATGTGGGAGATACAATTCAGCTTTCTTAGGTAAAGAATCTTTATGCCATATATACCAAATGAGAAAAAAGTATGTCTGGGGGCAATGTAAAACATCCATGTTAGCCTAAAATAAACACTGCAGAGTATCTGATGGTTCTCTGTTATGTGTATGATGTTTGTAAACATATTGTGATTAAATTGGGTGCGTTGATTTGGTATCAACTCAATGAAAATTCGATATGAGTGGAGATAAATTTCTGACCATTGAGAAAAAAAATAGTCTGTACTTGTCCTGGTAATGAGGAATGCTGAAGGAAATATTTACTTTAAGTATCCAGCAAACAGATTTTTTTTTTAGGCTCTGCAATTCACTGGCAATTGACGGTAGCATAAATTATTTAAGCAGCAGAGTTCTGCTTATCGGGAAGCACACACAACAGTTGAAAAGCTAGCGAGCTAACAGGTGAAAAGAGGAGTTGCTTTTAGCTACAAGCACAGAAAATAACTAGATGCTTAATGAATCAGTAAACCAAGCACAGTGCCTCTTTCTTGGACTCATGCTATGCTCATGTGTTGCTACGGTGGTGTCCTGGTTTTGCTGGATTCCATATTTTAAGCTCTTTATTCAAGTGCAACCAATGATGCTTCTAGATTTTTATGAGTTCTAATATCCCCTTCTTGGAGCACATGTCTTTTATACATGTTATATATGTGTAATACATAATATAGTATGCTTCTTAGGAAGCATATCCACTCCTATCATGGAATGTGCACAGATTTCTACCTGACCAAGTTGCTTAACATTGAAGAAACATTTTTTAAAAGCCATATGTATCAGTGTATATTTATGGTATTTCACGTGGGCACATTTTATGATGTGTCTCCCATGAGGTGGGACCCAGCAATGCCACAGATGTATCTCTGTGAAACATTTCCTGCCTCCTGTGGGATTCCTATTGTAGACTCAGCTTTTGCTTTGCTGTGATTTGTTAAAATTTAAGAAAGATTATATTAGTAATGTTCATGCATGCCCAGGGCATAAACAATAGAATTATACAAGTATCATACTAGAAGTCCCTGTAAACTGGCTGTAACCCCAGGCCTTCATGTAACTTAATATCTTTTGCACCATAAGAAAGCTGAACTAATAGCAATACTTCCATAGCATGGAAGAGCTGAGCTAATAGAAATCCAAGGCCAAAGAACAAGATCARTGTGGTCCAGTTAGCAATGAGCTGTGTGGATGTATGTGATTGTGTGTTTGTTGAGGGAGGAATGTCTGAACTGTCATGCATACAGGGGCTGGCAAGAAGACAGCAAGATGCAACAAAAAACGATGCAAAAGAGGTTTTGGGAAACAGGTCTGGGGCTCAAAACAGTCTGTGTCTGCTAACAAAGATATCAGATTGCAAGATAATATTTTTATAATATGGTATCAGTAGAAATAGATTAAAATCAAGTTCTGGTATTCATTTTGATGCTGTCAGGTGCAGTCTCGTGTTCCTACTCTCTACTTCTACTTGTCTTTGTATTTGCTGTCTAGACTAGGCTGAGCTCTGWGTCCCTGTATTTGTGTGTGAAGTGCCTGCAACAGCTAGATTCTGTTTTCAGGCAGTGGTCCTATGAGTTAGTGCAATCTAAATTATTAATAATTCAATTAATATTGCATAACTAAATTCATACACTTTAAACACAATGCTTCCTGTCTGTAAGGCTTTCAAGAAGTATCCCGAGCTTACTGAGGAGCAAATGGGAGACAAGCTGGTTTGCTCAGTGTAGCATAAATCAACCAGAGAAATTGGCTCCGAGCACTATTTTGCGAGTGGCGAGAGGCACAGATGTGCTTTTCAGAAGATACTGCTTCTTGTATGTTCCTTCCYTGACAAGACTGCTTTAATTTTGATACAGTCTGAAAAGAGATAGTAAGTTTCTGCTTTTTTTTTCTACTCTTAAAGTGATGGAATTAGTGTTTGTTGGACCAAATGTTGCTGAACCATTGCCATCTTCCATCTTTCACTACTGTACTKCAGATGATGATGATGACTAGAGAGTTATGTATTTTAAAGTATTGCTTGATAAGAAAATGCTCTTAGGGTTTTTTAAATCACCTGAGAAAATTGATACTGTGAGGTACATGAAAATCAAACAACTCTTATGAGTTTCTTTCTTCCAGAATCTCTCATATGTGGATGTCAGTTTCTGGAGGAAAGGGAAATTATTGTAGGTGATACAAGGTGTTATTATTGAACACAATATTTTTATCACCCCAAATTCCAAATGACTGCTACATCTATTTAGTTCTTATCATTGTAGAGACCAAATGAAGAAGGCCCTGAATAGCTGATAATGTCTTAAATTATTATTCATGATGCATGTATGTTTTCCTGTCATCAGTTGATGTGTATATAAATGGAACMTGCAAGTGGAAAGTGCAAAGAAAAAAGGGCAAAACATTCTCAGCTCCATAAATACGTTATCAGGGGAGAAGGAGTAACAGTAAAATATTCATATTTTCAAATACAGTTTTCAGTGCTTTTTAAAATAATATATTATGTTGATTAAGCAACAAAAGCAGTACTATTTTATATACAATGAGAAAGGATGTTCCTTTTTTCCAGTGCTTTGGCTGTAGTCTTCAGAATGCTGTTAATTATTGAGACCTGAATTACTCATTATTTTCATCTTYAAAAAATCAGAAAATTATGTATTTTTTCAACATAAGAGTTCCACTGTTTCAGTAGCAACTAATGATAGACTTCTTTCAATTAGCAAGTTCAAGAAATCATACGTATTTCAAGTGAACAATTTACTTATTTTTCCATCAGAATGTTGGGCTTACATGAAGCAAACAAAGTAGATATACAGATGATGATGTGTAATGTGTTTGCATTACACACCCTGACTTCAGATAGTGAAAATCTCATAAAGGCAAATACAGCTTAAAGCTTGATTTTCTCTGTCTGCATTTTAAATAATTACTCTTATAATTTCATTTGCTTTTTTCAGAAAATTGTTTGTCTTGGAAGAGCTTCTAGTTTCTGTACCCTAAATGCTACAGAAAACTGAAAGACTGAATAGGAAAAATCTTGCCTTAGTTTGCAGTTCCTCCTCTCTTTTTATATCCTTCTGGCAGATAGAAGAGGATGGGAGAGCACTCTGCTGGTGATGAAATTAGGGAGGTCGTGTGTAAGGGTGAAAATCTCTGCAGATCTGCCTGCGTTGGTCAAAAGTCTCAATGATACACTACTGTCGGAGAACTTCCTGTGAATAGGAAGATCTGGAAGCTGATGCTAAAATTGTTACATGAAAATTATTCAAAAAATTTACTGGATTTTTTTTTTCTTTTTTTTTTGGAGGGGTGATTTAATGTTCCTATAAAGAGTGTTGTTTCGATAACATCAGTTCTAGGCCAAAAGAAATGTGTCTCTGCCAAAAGAAATCCTGAGGCAAAGCTTTTGTTTRAAGGCAGTCCTCTAAACCTCTCTCATCATGTCAAATGTCTTCCAGTTATATTTTTGTGACTTCTGGGAATTAACTGAGGTTGAAGAAAGAGTTTTCCGTAATTTATACTTGCTATTTGTAGTAAGTGACATTTATATTGCTATTGTGTGTRTTTATCTCAGGATGAAAAGTAGGTCATTGTAAAGAAAAAAAATCTAAACCTCAGTTAACCACAGAAATGTATGTG
This sequence comes from Malurus melanocephalus, assembly GCF_030028575.1. Lineage (NCBI taxonomy): Eukaryota > Metazoa > Chordata > Aves > Passeriformes > Maluridae > Malurus > Malurus melanocephalus. Next base: position 2,514,873 of record NW_026623239.1, on the reverse strand, counting down.
GAGTACAACTTAAAAATAACGGGAACAACCCCATTCAGAGTGTGTCTCTGTTCTTCTGACCACTAAATCCTGTGTTTCCAGTGAGGAATTTTAGAATCTGTGGCAGTAAGCTGCTGAACTCTGTAGCWGTTTCAGTAGCTCAGATTGCTGGAAAGGCAAAGATTTTTGTCCTTGCTAAGTACAGATGAGCAAAAAAGTCTTAAGTGGTTCCCCTAAGTAACTAAGAAATTAATTTTGTAGTTAAAGGAGAATGCAGAATCTTTTATATTCCTTGGGTCAGAAACCCACAGCAAACATCCTTTAGACAGTCTAAAGAGTGGGCCAAACCCTTTGCTCTTGAGATTCCTGGCTGTAGATGAAACTACTGGTGAAACTTCTGGGTGCAGTTCTGGCAGACCGGTATTGACCAGGTCTGGAGCTAAGGAAAAGATGGCCCTCGCCTGGAGGAAGAAAGTAAACAGCCGTAGAGAACACCTGCTTTGAGATATCAGTCCAAGTAGGATGGGGAGTTGCTACTGAGCCAGGATAATTTAGTTTCCCAGTTAGGAGACCGTGGCTGTGGGACAAGAGCTACCTGGGGGTTGTTTTAATCACCTRTTTTTGCCAAATGGAACTAATTTGCCTCAAGCACAGCAGGATAGCAGCCTAATTATACCAAGACAACAAATAAACTGGTACTAAGGAGGCTATTCTAAATTTTGAGTGATAGATGCATAATAGTCTAATAGTCTAATAATCAGAGTATGTTCATGATTTAACAACACATTATACAGGTGATGATGCCACTGTTTTTGTTTACTAAATGTCKTTTGGTTTAATTTTTTTAAGAAGGAAATGATAGAGAACTTTAAAGTCACACTGTCTTATTGCAGTCTTATTTCTTCAAGTAATGCTCTCCATAAGATACTCCCAAAAGTAAAATGGCTTTACAAGTCTCTCTCCTTTTTACTCTGTGTATATGTACATCATGATATAGTGTATCTGCTGTGTTTGGCAGACATGAAGATGCATCCACACCATCACAGAAAAGCTGGAGAAAAAATCAACAGGAGTGGATTCTCCAGTATCCTCTATGCATCAAAAAAAAAAAAAAAAACATTATTTGTGCTCCTAACAAAATACCACAATCYACAAAGTAGAGAAGCAGAGCTATGATAATCCATAGTGATTGTTGTTCATATAAAAGTTATTTAATTTTTGTTTAATCCCTTCCCTGTGCTCACCTTCTTCTTCGTCAGTGAACCTAACTAAAACAGTTCTCAAAATCCCAGATTTGTTTGGAGATTTTTTTTATTTTGTGCTCTAATCAGTTGATTGGGTTAAACACTGGATTTTTTTTCTAAAGGGGATTAATCTAGTGGAACCCTTTCGACTCTACCTGAAACACCACCCCTGATGAAGGCTGGTGAAAAAAACTGCATCGCAGTAATTTTCCCATGGAAACACACTGTTCAATTTGTGTCTGCACAGAGGAGCAGTCAAGTACTGTTTGATTGAAAGGGTTACCTTGCCAGCAAAAGCAGGGCAAACCTATGGTTTATCAGGCTATAAGCCGGTTAGCAATTAAAGGCAAACTGGATGCAAAAGGAATATTACATGATTTCATCAAATAAATCTGACTACCAAAATAGTTTTCAGCTCTTCTTGTTGCCAAATAAACAGGGAGGCTGAAACCATGTTTCAGGGAATATAATCAGATCTCTAGATCTATTAAAAAGCATACAAATTACCAAAAATAGAAAAGATTGAATGTAAGTATTCAACACAAATATCGAATTTGCAATTCTGTACATTTGTGTTATACACCTTAATGGAACAAACAGCACATAAGATTTAAGTTTTATAGAATAGAAAAAAAGAAAGAGAGAGGACAAATGTAAAACTTCTGAAAAAASTCCAGCACTAAACATTATTTTTCTTTGAGGATGCTTTTTAAGATGTCCTTTCTCTGCTTAAAAATAACCTAAAAATAGTTTTCAAAGTAACTGAAATTTTATTCATGAGGGGCACAGACATATTCTTCAGAAAATGATTTATCTGATTTAGAAATGCCCTCACCTAAAGAGATTATTCTTTCATGTGGGAGAATTAGATTGACCTAATAAGAGTATTTAAAGATTGTTTATAAATCTTGGCTTCTGACTGATACGCTGAGCAAAAGCTCTTATATGCCAAGCTACTCGAGCCATGGATTTTAAATTTATTTGACATACAACTCTTACCAACAGAATGTAAAAGAGAAACAACCAGAGCACAAGCTACATTCAGTCCTTTAGCATTTTGCAGAGCAAAACAGACCAGTGGTGTGCTATTTAATTTCATGTGTGAAAAGTTAAAAGCAGCAGTATGACCCAGGGAATCCAGGAAAGGCRTTTGGGCGCCTGTTGTTTAAAGAACTGATAATGCAGCTCACCAATAAATTTTCTTTGATGTTTTGTAGGAGTAACATTCTGATTCTTTCATATGCTATAGTAGTTGATTCTTTTTGCTGCCTAATCACCAAGACCTTGTTCATATTTCACTACACAGACTTACGGTCACTGCTGACAGTCTTGCCTCTGTCAGTACAGTTATCAAGGTCTACATTTATTATTACATTAGGAAATGWCTACTGCTCACAACTAGAAGTTAACATCACTCCATACCCACSAGTCTGCTTCAAGGAATTTGAGTTCTCCCCTACACAAATATTTACAGGGATGAAGATACATTTGTAGGTAGCTTTCCAGAGGAAAAGTACATTGCAGTCATGCATGGATACTGCTGTTTTTGCTGGTTTGGCTGTCCTGCCATTTATATTGCTGATGCTGGCCTGCTGTTCTGTGAGCCACCAGCCCAGGCCTGCACAGCTGTGCTTGTGTGTGTGTGCTTGTTTTCCACAGAGCGTGTTGGAAGCTGTTGAGAGTTGAGGCAGCATCTCTGGCATACAACATTTATTCTTTATAGCCTTTGGCACGCGATAGAATCACAGCACATTTGCATACCTCTGGCCTAATGATATCAATATGACATGTGAAAGACGTTGAAATGAAAGTTGAGAATCCTGAAAGGAAACTCAGAGACAAAAAATACCTCAGTGCGTTAGGGAAGGTAAAGTGCTGGCTTTCTGCTCAAATTGTAGCCTGCCATCCTCCATGGCAGTCATTAACTAAAGCTTTGCCTTCTGGCCTATTGTGCAGTCAGTGGAGCCTGCTAAGCCACCAGGAAAAGATGCAAGGGGTGGCCAGGGACCACGGGCTGGAGGCGATGTGCAGCCAGCTGTGGGCTGCCCATGTTTACAGCTTAGAGGCTGACAGAACAAGCTGGAAAAGAGCAGAACAAATGCAGTGTGAGAAAAATGAAAAGAGAAGGTAGGTAGTTTAACTAGTTAGGGGAAAGMAAGAGAGATGCTGAAAATGTTCTAGGAAAAGTGAGGCTCAATCTATTATAGGGAAGGGAAAGRATGAAAACAAGGATGAGGGGGAAATGTTAGCAAAAAGTGCACTAAAAAGAAGACTAACTTGGTACGGTTACTTTGTTACAGAGTATATCAAGCATTGTCCCATTCCACTTGCTGTAAGCTGCAGAACCACGGTCAATGGGAAATCATCAAAGCAAAGTTATTTATATTCAGAGTTATTTCAAACTTGTGAGGCAAGCTGGTGTTGGTTCCAATTCAGACTCTATATCAATGTTTTGACAGGTTTGGTCTAGAAAAGCTAGAAATAGTCCAAGTAAGGGCTCTTATTTGTTTCCCTGTGTGTCTTACTTGTTTCATTACAGTTTAATTGATTAGCATAAATAATTGCCTATGGCAATAAATTATCATGCTRTCTAGGGAAAGTACTTCTTCTTCTTCAAATGATGCATTTATCACCTGCTAAAACTAATTAGTGCATTTTAAAAGCTGAAAGATTCATGAAATCCAGGATTGTATTTGTAGTATTGCTTAATCACTCTGGCAGAGTGAGGACTTCAGGAAAGCATTTCTACTTGGAAAACTAGATAAAATTCATACTATTTCGAGGCTTAGATGTATGGTGACATGACTGTTGAATTTGAGTATGTATCAAGCACTGTCAAATGAACATCCAAGAAACTGTCTTTGAGAGCTGTTTTTGACTCAACAGAAATTTTTTTTTGTTCTTAAGGGAAAAGAGGCAAGCCCATGTGTTGTGCCAAAGATAGGATGAGAAAGTGTACTGTGTGTCTGGTGTGTGGAGTAGCAGCCTCCYTCTGCACATCCTCTGAATTTTCACTGGAGGTGGAAACTTGTCTCAGTAGGGAGATTCCAACCCAGTGCCTGTGTGATGGTTTAGCTGTGTCTCAGTGGGAGAAGTCAGGGCTGAAATACCAATTCCATAGGGCATGGAGTAGCTACAACACCCTAATGTTTCAATGGGAACTGAGATCATAATGGATTTTCCAGACCAGGAACTCTAGGATAACAAAAGCAGTGACCTTCCACCTAATCTCCAGTATTATTTAGGGTTCCCATCAACAGTACATACTGCACAAAGTTGACTCTTATGTTTTACAAGAATCATAATTACTGTTACTGAACCAGAGCAAAATTCAGTTAATACTCTCACTTTTGACTGTGCAGAGCTTTCTGAAGTCTGTGCCAGAGATAATTAAAGAATGGTTCAAACAGAACTTTCTAGGGCCTTGAAAATATCTGTGGGAAATAAGCTGTTCAGTTTTTCTTTACTGCCATAATGTATTAGAAGTGACACTCCCAAAAATGGGYTCATCTTTCTGGTCCACTAGACCAATTGAGGTATTTACATTTTGCAACCCCCGGTTGCACAATTGTTGGCATCAGTTCTCCTCTTACAGTTGCTTTGCAGAAAAGCATATAATGTTATGTGAAGGCTTTTAATATCTGTGTTTCATGTGGAAAAAGCCTGTGAAGATACTGAGATTGAATGAGAAGGATAAGCTATATATTTAAGGCATACAAAAAGAAGCAACTTTCACATACTGCTTTGTCTAACCAAGACAAAAAGAGAAAATTGAAGTTGCTGAAAAAAGAAATCAGTGTAAAAATAAAATAAAAATAAAATCACTGACTTCCAGTGGTCTTGATTTGAATTTGACTTAATGATTTTTATTTAGATGTCTAAAACTGGTGTTCTGGAATGTCTGTTAGTTTATATTTTGCTGCTCTGATTAGCTGTAGTTTTGAAGGCAAACTGCAAATAAAAAGAATATTTATTTTAAAAAACAAACAAAGAAAAATTATTTCTGATTCACTAATATGCTTAAGCATTTCAAAGAGACCCTTGCATGTTCAGGTTTTGCATGTTCCTTTTAGCTATTGCTGTTTTGATTTAAAAAAAAAACCAAAATAAAAAAAAAAAAAAGAACAAAAAACAACTGGCCACTGTCATCCTGTATCTGCATGCACAGTAATAAAACTATCTTTGCAAGGTTGACCAATTCAGTGTTTCCAAGGCTAGTTACACACCTGTTTGATCAATACCAATTTCTCGTAATGGAATTAGGTTTCCTAGAAGTTCACTCCATAGTGCCCATTGATTGTTGTATTTTGAAGCTTTTAAAATCCTTATTAGGTTTAATAAACCTAATATCTTCATTTGGATTTTCAGTTGCTGTATTACTTTTCTTCCCATTTCCTCTTAATTTTTCTTCAGCTCTGACAGAATTTCTATGCCTATAATAACTTATTTCATTTATAGTGGAGTTTATTTTAAATAGTCTTGTGACATAGTGAGAGGAAGGTGAATGTGAAAGATAAAAGTGTTTACAGCATATGCCCACTATTYTCTAGCTAATGTAGTTCAAGGCAGAGGTTCCTGTTCACAGGCTGGGCAATCACATTAGTTATTTTGTCAGTGCTAAACTGCAGCTCAGACCTCCACTGAAGCTCAAAAAGCAGCAAACATGAGTTTTTGCTTGTGAAAATTTATTTTACAAGCCTGAAGCTGGTAGTGTATAGTTTAGATAAACATCCTGCTGACTGTGCATTTGAAGCAATTTTGCATGCTTAGCTCATTTTTTTCTCATAAGGCCAGTGCTTCCACCTATAATAAGACTTTACATTTTGAAAATGTGAGGTATCAGCAGAGCAGTCTGAAAAGAGAGACATGACTTTTTTACAGCGTGTGAGATAGTTTAAAAAATAGCAAAACTGTGTTACGCGRGCTTCAATGAGGTCAAGAGGCACTTAGGAGAAACTGGAGATGAGTAAATTGCAATAAGTTGCTGGAATTTCTCTATAAGTAACTCTGTAATGGCACYACTAAAATAGACTTTTCCTGTAAGAGATGCCTTTTTTATTATTTCATATCTTGAAGCGACAGGTCATGTCCCTGTAATTGCATTACTGTCAGTTTTTAGAGAAAATTATTAGAAGTGAAGTTCATTTGTAGCAAAACAGAACAATGTGTCCTTTGGCTTGTTTGTTAGATTATTGTAGGTTGGAGGACACTGGTGGAGGGAAATACAAGGAAAAGTGGGAAGGACTTGGTGTCTTTGAAAGTCTTGTGTGCTGTTGAATTGACCTTAATGCACAGTGTGAGACAATTGATCCCATTTATCTAAATGTGCATAGCTGAGTGGAAATATCCCATAGGAACTAAGCATTGTGATTCCACCAAATTTGCTAGGTAGAGGTAGCTTATATGATGGCATTGTTTCATTTTCACAAAAGCATCAGATAGCTTCCTTTTCAGCATGAGAGGTAGCCCCTTTTAGCGTGGTCCTGCAACCAGCAGCTGTAAGATTACAGGGTCTGTCATGCACCTGTACGTGTCATGAACTGGAGTGGAAAGRAACAGGATAGAAACCATCCCACACAACTGGAGAAAACTCTCTTCTTCATCTCCAGCAATGTTGTGAATTGACTATAACGGCTGCAAACTATCTACACAGCATAATGCTTTTCCACAAATTTTCTGTGTGAAGTCTGTGGCTTTCTGAAGGATCACTGCAGAAGGATAGCTTTGGAAAACTTTTTTGACTTGTTTGTTTGTTTGTTTCTGTTGTTGTTTACTGCTTTTCATGTGCTGCTTTAAAATGCTAAGGGAAAGAAACCCAATTTTGAGAATACTTCATGATTTCTGGAGAGCTCCTTAATAGCTAATTTGGAATGTTTTGATTGTAGTAGTAACGTAGATGCATAATAAGCTGAACTTAAACTTCTGAGCTAAAGCATCCCAAATGTTTTTCTGCTTGAAATATTGAACCATAAGTTCCATAAAAGATTTGTATTTATGTTTCATAATACTAAACCAACGAAGTTGATTTCTGTTCCAAAAATAGTACAAACACATGGTGTTCAAGTTGTCCTCTTGCAGGATTCACCACTTTTCCCTTTGGATATTTTGGGCAATTTGTTGAAAGTGTGATAATGTGTTTACTGCACATCCTGGAAGTGAGAGTACAGCAATTATGGAATACAGGGACAGCCTTGACACATGTGGAGTCCATGGGGAAAAAGACATTTACCCCATCATTAAATAAGCAATGAAGGTTTAAAAATAACCTTTAGCTTTCTCCCTTGACACAAATACAAAAGAATAATTTATTTCTGGCTGCAGTTAGAATAAATGCTTACAGCCTTTTTTTTCCCCCAAGCAGATTACCTGAAACGCCCTGCACAAGGGCTGTGTAAATCATTCATATTGTAACTCAGGCCTGGAAGACTTAATACACCAGGAAGAACATTGTATATTTGGTTGCAAAGAAAATTAATTTTGCAAGATATTAAGTCTGTCTGGCAAACAGTTTTGTCTTGTGTATTTTGGATCAAATTCACCTTTGATGTAAGCACACAAATCTCACTTCTGCCAAGAGAGATTGAAACTGAATTTGACTCACTGTGTTTAGATCCAGATGCCAGTCATTTATGCATTTAACCACAAAGAAAACCTTTGATTGAAGGCTTTGGGTAACTTTTCAGTCTTTGGATTGATAGTAATTGAAAGCTGTGTGTTTGTTTTGAAAACTAGACTTCTGTAGATTTTCTAATTATTAGTGAATTATCTAAAGGGGTTAAAATTTGCATGTTGTGCTTAGATTCAAATCATTATATGGCATATTTTTAACATGCAGTGAAGAGGATGACTAGCATCAGAACAAATATTAGCTGTAGAATATAGCTGAAGCTATGGTCTAATGCTGTCCTGATTAATTGCTAAATGTGAACTTCACGTTTTAAAAAAACTGAAATATGTCAGATGTCAAGAAGTGGTAGACTCTTTCCTACCTTGTGCATTGAAATCTATGACAGTTAATGCTTTGGGAATACAGAGTTGTATCATCTCTTGTTAACTCTGAATGCATATATAAATATGTAAAACTCACAAAATTTCATTATATTCACTTGCACACTATGTGTTGCCATATAGGTAATAGTCTGGCAATGATTTGCTGCTAGGAAAGTCCTTCTCAGGCTTTTAAGTGAACATTTGTGGGTGGAGATGAGTCAGCAGTAGATTTTTCTATGTTTGGAGATGCTACATGTCTAGAAGAATTTATACTAAATATAGTCACCTCACCACCTTCTGTGACACTTGTACCTGTACTGTTGCACTTTACAGTCCTTCAAAATGTCAGTACCACAGATATTTATTACTTGAAATAGTATTTTTCAGGCTGTGGATTATAGTCACTGGAGACTTCAGTGAAGGTCATGTTGGTTTAAGTCTTATAAAAGTCTTTTCAGATATGAAATTTTTATTTTTGTATATTTACTTACTGCTAACAGTAATTGAAGTGTTTCAAAAAAGTAATAAAAATCTACATGATTGGCTGCAAATGCCTGAGATAGATATGGAATTGATAGCTACCTTTAATTTCTGAGAGCAGCTCACCTYTGTAATATAGAGTTGTGTGTTTAACAACTGCAGATAGTAATTACAGCCTTGATCTTCCTCCTCTCCATGCCATAAACCCCCCATATAAAATTTAATCACAGGTTCTCAGCCTGTTGAAATGGATAACAAGATGGTCCTCCTGATGGCACAAACGATTGTACTGCCTCACACAGACATGGGGAGTCTGCCTTCTGAATGCTGACAAAAATATTTCAGGGTGAACAAGTGTACTTTGTGAATTTTTTAACTTACATCTGATTCAGGATTCTTCATTTTGGAAGAAGTTTGGTGCAGGGGGATCATAGAGTGGGGTGGAGGGATGTTATCTCTTTACCTTTTAATAGCAATTTATTGTGGGGGGTTTCTAACAGAGTAAATCTGTAGGTGTCCAAAGATTAATAAAATCCCACCCAGTTATAACAAATCTAAACGTGTATGAGTAGGGACACTCTTCAAATCTCTGGTATTTGCTTTTTTCATAGTTTGCTTTTTGCCTCCATTTCACTTAATCAAGTGGAACATGCTTAATTTTAAGAATCAGGCATCTGAGGCTTACACTGAACATTGGTAGATTTAGATCTGCACAGAAAAGGGTTAAGTTACAGAAATCAAGATTTAAAAATCTGGGTTTAAGTACAGTGTAACTACAGATAGAAGTGATGTTAAAATAATGATAGCAGAGTAGACTTATAATTATGGAGAGAGGACATGTACATTTAAGAATTTCTTGCCTATGAAAAAGTTCAGATTAAACAAAAATCAATCACACTGCAGGGGGAATTATTCTTTCTCCATTGTTACAATAAAAGAGAAGTTGAATTTATGGGTAGCTGTAAGAGAGATATTTGCATAAGCTTGCTTTAAAGTATACCATGGGACACACAATATGCTTTCAAAAGATTCATAGACGATCTTATTTTGGAATATGCTTAAGAAAAACATAAATGAAGTTTCCAACTTGCCACTCAAAAACCTACTCTGACTCAATTTGGAAAGCTCAAAACAATGGAAAGAGGTTGCCAGTATYAAGTAGCTTTTGGGTGCAGCTGAGAGAGAAAAGAGGCACTGAGGAAAGAGGATCACTTCTAAATGCAGTTGTYAAAAAACAGGATAGAAATAGGTTTTATAGTTGTGTTCAGTGTGTTCTGCAGCATAGAGTAATTCCCTCTGAAAAAGCTGCTGTGGAGTGCACGGGAACTGGTAACCCAGTATTTCCTGGGTCATTTTCAAAGAAAAAAGGGGTTTGCTTGCTTTGCTTTCCATAGGTGAGCTTCATCCCACCTTAGCAGAAAGGTGTTCTGTGGAATGCTCTGCTTCTGAGCTTCACAGCAAACGATTTTCACCCTGGAARATCCCTCTGGCACTGATTCGGGTTTTTTTCAGATATTGGAAACTATTACAAACAGAACCTATACTGTACTAGTAGAACCTTTCCTAGGCTGTTGTTACAGGGAAAGTCTGCTTGACAGCGGTCTTCAAAAATGCTTGGTTTGTTGTCTTCAYCTCCGTTAGCTAAAATGTCAATATGACAATATGTGCTTCGTGGTAAAAATGTCAAAATACCATGAAAAAACCAAACTGAGATCAAATTGTTCTCATTGCAAATGTACATTACAAAGTAGCARGTCTGTTGGGCATAGATCTTTGTAAAACATCCTCTTATTCTTTGTTTCTCTATACTTTGCCACAATATTTGAAGTCTAAGACATTAGTGAGGAAGCTGTAGGGGAAATGGAGTGATAATGATCTGAACAAAATATTCAGAAACTGAAAATATTCACAACTGAAGTTGTGTTAGTTTTCAGCTCCTGTGATATCCTTTCATTTTTTTTTATTCTGTGTTGCTAACTCTTGTGACTTTTTCCCTGTAAAAAAAAACAGTTTTCACATCTTTTAGCTAGGTCTCTGCATATGAATGTAATATATCAGGCCAGGTGACCTTAGCATTGCCATATACAATAGGGCAATAGTCTCACTCTGAATTGTGGAAAAGAGACATTTAAAGCAAAGGGCAGCTCACCTCTGAGCCTGTAGCTTCCAGGTTTTAAACTTACTAAGTCCTTTGGCCGTGGAGTTTTCAGAGATATCTTAACTTTGTGTTTTGTATGATACAGACAAAAGAAATACAACTTATATTATGGAATACAGAATAGTCTGTGCTGAAAAGGAAGCCTAAGCCAAAGCTTCTGTGAGGCACTTTTCAGCATCCTAGCTGCCATTTTACACTCTTCATTTGGACAAGCAAACTGTGCAGCAGCATTCAGATTCTTAAAAATTGCAATTTAGTGAAATCAGACACATAAAATTCCCGTCTTGATTAAGGGATTTAATGAGAAAGYAATGCAGAGGTGAGCATTTTTCACAAGACCTTGAGCTTCTGAGGCTTACAGTGTGATTTTCAAAAAGGCAAGCATCTGATTCTTCCTTACCTTGAGCATTTTGCAGACATGGACGACCATAAAACACTGACACTTGGGAGAATCTATGGAACCTCTCCTGGGGAACCATTTAGACTTCTTCATTTCAATGGATGGCCCAGATTTCAGAGGTTGATCTGAAATGTCTGCTCCAAAACATACAACACCTAGAGCCATGATGCAGAATTACTGGCATCTGAGTTTAGTCTTGCACATTTCCTTTGCTATGAAGTCTTTGAGAACTATATCATGCAGACCAGTAGTTAAAGAAGAGGAGGTTGGCATAGATGTTGCATAGTGCAGATGCTTTGTGCAGGTGAGTGATTTGCTCTCCAGTAGCATTCAACTGTGGACACAGAGAATTACAAGATCTGCATCAGATCTGGGGTTCTAATAAGAATTTTTCCAATTCATGGAAATGGAAATCAGCCTCCTTCATCAGCATCATCCCCACAGCCAGCTCCCAATGTCTCCAAGAGTTGCCGGAGCAGAGAAAAACCCCACCCAGTTATGGTCCTCCCTCAAATCTGCTTTCTTTACTGCCACTGTTGATTTGGGATTGCTGATATGATATGCCTGTTCTAATGCAGAAATATGTGCCTGTGGAGCTACAGCCTTCCCAAACTCTCAATGGGTTCTTGTGTTTATTTTGTGCATAATTATGAAGTGACAAGAGCACTTTAAATCCTCTGAGATTGAGTGTTTGTATTTTTTTTTCTTTTGAAAAGGTGTAAAGAGGCTGCAGAAACATAAAAGAGAAAAAGATAATAACATTCCCAGTTGTGTTACAGTGGAGTCCTTTGGATTGCTAAGMAATTAGGCTTCCCTCCACAGCAGTAGCCACTCTGGCTTGACCTGTCACTTCTCTCTGCAGACTTTTCAAGCAGATGTGGCTGATTTGAGCCGCATTCATGCTGTGAATCTGTAAATTCCACAGGCTGGGTAAGATGTACTAGTTTTTAGTTGTCATATCTCCTACTGCAGACTTCTGGAGATGAAGCAGCAGACAGATTAGTGCTGTTAATGACACTTTAACACACGAGTGCTGCCTGGCAAGGCCCGAGGGAATGACATTAGAAAGCACTAAATGTAATAAATGAAGTCTGATACATAATGTATTTCCAGCTTTCACATAAAAGCACACAAGTTCAGGGCCAAATTCATCTCTGCATTTCAGTGATGCTATGCCATGGATTTCAGTGTCTTTCCCTGTCAAAACAAAAGGAAGGTTTGGCCAAATGCAGTCCTCATCTAATGTTACTAAAAGAAAAAAATGGAATTTGAGTACTCGTGCATTTCCCTCTGAAATCCACTTAAGTCATCACTATTACAGTATTTCTTTCCTTTCTTGCATCTGTCTAAAAATTGTGTAAAAATTCAATAATTTCTACTGCAACTTCTTTATTCTTTTAGTTATACTTGGTGTGAARCATCTCATCTGTGAAATACAGACTAAACTGTTCTTAGAATATGAACTTCTAAACTAGTAAACCAACCTTGCTTGACTTACCTACAAGTTTACTTATGTGGAAGTATTTTCGATATATTGGCAGATATAGCAGACTTTAACAACAGCAACAGTAACTAATGAGTCATATTTATTAATTTTCTCCTTTGAGGCTGGTGATGAGCAGCTTTCACATTAACCAGACCCTCAGAGTGCTGCAGCCAGTGTGGTGTTGCAGGGTGGTTCACAGTCAGCACCACAACCTCTTACTCTCTGCAAACCCTGGAGCTGTGAGCTAGAGAGCAGCCAGAGAGCAGCCCTGTGTAGCTCTGAACTGAGCCTTTCCTCACTGCTCCTCAGACCTCAGCAGGAATTCTTCTGCTTGGAAAAACCAGGAGTTGTTCTGTTATCACAACTGGAAACATTTTTCCTTTCAGCAAGAATTTTCAGGGTGCAGACAGTGTAGTAAAATTAATACGACCTATTACTTTTAATTGAATTTTAAGTTGCCATTCCTTGAGAAGTCAACAGGAAAAATTAATGAAGCAGCAATCTTCATTTAGAATCTAAAATTCTCTAAATAATCTTTTAATAAATTGGTCTTGAGTGAGTCACTAACATTCTTTAAGGAGTTATTGACATTATTTAAGTTTTTATAATCTTAACATTTTTGCTCAACTGAGAATAGTATTGTCACATATGAAAAGCTATTTACAGGAAAACTTAGGGAAACAATCTAACTTTAAAATTATAAATGTTCCAAAACATGGGTTTTTTCTGTTTTCCTTTTTCCTTTTCTGATCAGAGAAAACAGTGATAAATTTTGGTCATACATTTAGTAAGGCATTCTTGATGGTGGTCTTAATTTATTCCTYTTAAAAACTGAACCAGTCTAAGAGACAGTTTTTAGTATCAACATAGTTTCTAMGTTTCCCAAACCAGAGGTATCTCTGTCAGTTAGAAAACTGCCAGCTTAAAATACATAAGCTGAACGCCCTACAATAATGTCCCCCTCAGTAGACCAATGGAAAAGATATTTCACTCAAAGTTATTTTCTTGTGTGTGGAAGCAAAAATTAAAGCAGCTAATCCACTTCACTGAACAACATTTAGCAGAGCTCAGAGGCTTCAATTAACTGCTGTTTAATAAAGGTACTAATCTCTATTAAATGAAATCTTTCAAGAGTTCACTTTGAAACAATGCATAAGTAGTAATCAGAAAATCCTGATAGAGGGGCCTGCTGGGGCAGATTGCTGGAATGTGCTGTGTAATCAAAAAAAAAAAAAAAAAAGAGAACTTTCTCAAGCCTTTTTAAGGAAAAGGTGTTTGGGTTGTTTTCTTCCTGGTCACTAGATTTTAGTATTCAGGATAGGAATAAAAAAACCCAAATTACATTAAAGTCTTTATTTCAAAGTCAAGTCAAAAACCACAAAGTAATTTAAAACTGCTCACATGCCCTCCTCTTGAATGACCCCCATCATACAACTTTGGAAATAGAAAGACTTGCTTCTTAACTGTTTTTTCCTTATCKGTATTATAACAGTTCATTAAAATCAGGAGCTCTCATTCATCACAATTTACATGTTTAATTCGTTCCAGAATCCTCTAGAACATTGCAAGCTGCATCCAACATAGAGCACAGGAGAGCAGCAGGGATTTCTATCCTCAGTCACATGTATTTGGGTGTATAGAATTGAATCACCTTGCAGAGTTCAAGTTTATAACTATAAGCACTGCATAGTTTGTTAACAGACAATTTTTCATTGGTATTAATTTAATAAAAGGCCCATACCACCTTGCTYTCCAAAGTGTTTCCATCTCAAGGAATGATGTTCTTTGGATATGTTTGTGTTCTGTTTCTGTCATAGCAAATCTTAACACAAGTCTCAGCAAAAACACCTCAGCAAAACAACCCCCCATAAAATGCAAATGAATTGCTTATTGTAAGATTTCACATTAATCACTTTGTGTCTTGTGTTCGAATTCCAGTTCTGCTATCAGTGGATGAACATACTGACAATTTTGGCAGTCCTGTCTTGCCCTTCAGCAACCCCTACCAACCTTCATGGAGTGACAGGGTGGAAACTGTGCTTCCCACAGCAGTGGTGTTAACATTTTACACTTCACCATCTAAGCCATGTCCTATAGCACAGCTCTCTCTTGTGTACCTTTCCAAGTAGGAAGAGTCAGCTGTGGCTACCAAGACTGACCAGCKGACTCACAAGCTCTGCCAATGCCTATTTTCGTGGTGCTATACCTTCCAGTGAGGTCAAGGGTGGTTTAAGGAAGTCATTTGGCCTTTATGAGGGAGATGGAAGATGCTCTGACTAGCCTGTAGAAAATACTTCAATACTTCATAGAAAGTTGTTCCACAAAATCCATCTATTCATATGAAAATATTTTACTAAGTTCTGGAGGAAAAAAACAGAAGATAAAATCTACCAAAGAGTAGATACTCTTCGTTCTGTCTTGATATTCAAATGCCTTCACAATGGCTTTCAGGCTGTTTGCTACAATGGTATTAAAGTAATCTTAATCCTCTGCAGGTTGTATTGTCCATCAACAGCCTTTACCTTGATTATTCACTTCAAATTTTGTGGGAGAAAAAGTGTTTACTTCTGCATTGGTGTAGTGGGGATACTCCACCCCAGTTGTGTTTTATGCTTATCCTGTACAGATACAGTTGTAGGWTTTTTTGCATGTGAGGAATATTAGATGCCAACGAAAAATTATTTTTTTGTTGAGATAATTTCTGGCAGGTGGTTAACAGAACTAGTGCAAAGAATCAGCAGTTATGGCTACAAGGACAAGAAATTGTGGTAACACAGTGACAGCATGGGTCTTGTTTTCCTCATTGTTAGGCTCCAGTCCTTCAGATTTTCCAGTCACAAAACTGTGGGTTGCCCAAAAGGAAGAATTTGCAGGATTTGAGATTTAATGAGGCCCACCCAGGTTCACTATAAAATTCTAATCCTAATATTAATTCAAGGATTAGAAATTAAATGGTAGGACTGGATTAATAGTCTTGTTAAATAAAAGCCAGAACAGGTTGAAAGAAGGCCTTTCAGTAAACCTTTCAAATGTCAAACAAAGCTAATTCCATAAATTAAAATAGAATGGAAAATCCACTGAAGTATTTGCTATTACCTATAATGTAGGTCATAATTATGTGTTGATACACACCATGATTAATATGATTAAATTTTGATATAGATCACCTTCAAAGTTAGTTATTACACAAAAATTTAAAATCCTGCTTGAGATTTTATATCATGYCTTTTCCTTAAAGAATTCTGCAGATTTAACCAAGTTTCAAACTTACCGAAACAGAAACACTAGGTGATATTTTTTTCAACATTCTTTTTAAAGTAAGACCCGATGTTCAGATCAAGCAAGAAACATGGAAAGTRTATTTTCTGTGACTTTCTTCTTTTCTTAGTCTGGGATTCAGTAAGAATTTATGTCTCAAGCCTGTTCTTTTCCTTCTAATTTGACCCTGGAGAAAATTAATAAAACTTTGTAAAATCGTATTTGGGGCTGCCATTTCATTATTAGAGAATACTGTGTGTTTATTTTTGTTTAAGCTTAGGACTAAACATTAGAAGAAAATAGGAATAATGGATTTATGTGTGAAAAAGGAATAATTTGGTAAAACTTTTACTATGCGCATCTTAGAAAAATGTATGCTTTTATAGTCATTCTTGAGTCCAGAAAATTTGGATTAACTGTTGCATTGAATATAACTTACAAGATTTGACTTCCTTTGCCAATTAAGAAAGTGCATGCTRAGGAACAACCTCTGAAATTGAGACAGTCCACAGGGTAAAGGGAAATTTGTATACACATGGAACTGTATGGCATAATATACCTTGTGTCTTGCACTTATGCAAAATTGGGCTCAGAAAGTGATAGATTCATGYACTTTTTCATTTAATCTCTCTGAAATGTTCCTGTGTTTAGAATGTAACAGGGCTCTCGGATCGGGTAGTTGGGCTGCTTTAATCTGAGAGGGACAAGAGCTGACAGCACTACTCACAGTGGTCTTTGTTTTTCAATTGAAGTTGAAYTAAAGTAGACTGATGATGAAGAGAAGGAAAAAGCTAAGTTGTGTTGCCAAGAAGAGTCAAGGAGCAGCAGTCAGCCCTGGAGCATCAGCTTGGATAAAAAATACTGTAGTGTAGTAGACAAGGGTCTGCTAATTCTCTCTTGTTGTGATTCTAACTGAGAAATACTAGAAAGATAAGGAAAACTCTTTGTCATTAAAAAAAAAAAGGTAATTCCTTGTCTCTTGATTGCACCTGACAGATATGTGTGCATGGCATAGAATTCTTATGCATTGAATATGATCAGAAAAAAATCAACATGCCACTAGTTTTTGCACAGGTGATTTTTCATCAATGCAGCAATATACGTTACAAAATAATGTTTGATCTAAAACCTCRTTTGAAAAACTGCTGAGTTACATAATGCTATAAACATTTGGTAACAGGTATGGAATCTTTCTAATTCTAGAAGGGTCTGTTTAAGTGTTTCAGAGTTGCTGATTTATAATATTTTTAAACTTGCTGCTTTCATCATCACACAATTGCACGCACTTCCCTCACAGCAGCACTGTATGTTCAAAGCATAAGCAAAGTGCATAGAAACAGTTTCTCATACTGTTCACCACAGCTGAATGGGGATTTCTCTGCATGTGTTTCAAGTTGGTCATTCACTCCCATTGCTTCAGAAATGCTCACATTCTCTAGGTGTTTTGAACTTCACAGTTACGTAAATTTGCTGTAGATAATACAATAAAACCATCTGTTAGTAAGAAAAGGTGTCTRTATGTTATTACTATACTCCTGATTAATTCAGGAATTTAATCATTRAATTATACTTTAGCTGGTTTCTTCTTGTTTATTTATTCCTGAACTAAAATGTTGCATTAGGTGGACAATTGAAACTTGGATAATGTTTTTCATTAGGAAAATCAAATGTCAGCAGTCTCTGGGACTTAACACGGGAAAAAATGCTAACTATACAGCTAAGCCTAGATTATAATAATTCTGAAATATTATAATGCCAAAATCACTAGCAAATAAAAGACTATAATGCCAAACTTCATAGGAGTGTTTCTAAAAGAAATGTAGCTTACAGCAGGGARCAAGTTTCCTTTCTCAAAAACAGGTTAATGAGAGATTTGCTGTGTGGTGGCTAATGCAACAGCCACCACATTTATTAATGAATAAATTTTCTGTTTATTTGTTTGCTTTCTGCCTTATCCCTGCCCAGAATCAGAGGCCACTAAGGGTTGCATGGAAGAAAGCAGCTCTTGACGTTCTCTGACATCTTCCCTCACGTTCTGTCAGACAGGGCAGAGAAGAAATTCAGTGRAAGGAGAGGAACAGCTGTTCATGCAGCTGTGTGGAAGGACCCAAACGTTCCCAAATGGGGTTTGGGGGCAAAGAGCTGCTGTTCTCCTGGCTGCAGGAGCTTTTGCAGAGGATGAAGGGCTGTTCCCTCTTCTCCTGCTCAGTGATGCTTCTGCCTTCATCCTGAGGTGCATCTGCTCTTTTTGTTCTGACCATATGTGAGCAGATGCAGGGAACAAAATTGAAAATAGAGCATTTACTTCTCATTAAGTATCATGTTTCTGAATGCATTTCCATTCACACTTTGTACTCATGTCAGAGTAATAGCTGTGATTTTGATGTAAACTCTTGGCCTAAAAACCAGTCGTTACTTTCTTCATTCAATGTCATATTTGGTGAAAGGCAACTGTTTGAGTCAAAGTGAAAAAATCCATTTTTATAATCTGCTAGAAATGTTTTCCTTAGATCTGACAATAGTATTAAGACTTRCTAAGATTTAACCTAGTTTTGTTTCAGGTAGTAAGCCACTGGCATCTTTTGATGAACGTTCCCCTGTTATATTTAAGACTTAGCTAAATTAATACATTTGTTTTCAGTTCAAATATCATTGAAATAAGAGGTCACAACAGAGTGTATAACAAAAAATGATAYCTGAAACAAATTTCGAAGCTGTTCTTAATAATACATTTTGAACAGGAAATGAGAGAAATATTGTAACTTAATTCAGAATATGTTCACCGTCTMTTGAAAAGAACGTGTACAAATAAGCTGGCATTAAAAGCACTCTTATCAATGCCACCATTTGGCCATCAAAATCTAAATTATACATGGGGTTTGRCACATGCCTAAAATGTATCTCTSTGTTATGTGATGTTTCCAAGGGCAGAATCAGGAAAATCTGATTCATAAAGCATTGGGAAAAGAAAAATAAGCAGCACAGATTATWGGACAGAGAATTAAATAGCTGCATCTATTGCAGGGCTTGTTCAATTCAGTACCCATGTTTGTATAATAAAGATGGCAAGAGTGATCCAGGAGGCTGCCCCTGCCTTCCAACACGGCGTGCACACACTGATGATTCTGACACAAAGATAGTTACCAGGACAGCTGGGAGATCCTGGCTGAAGCTTTGCCACAGTCTGGTGACACCTAGGAAGGCTGGAGGCGGTGACACCATGGCCTCAGCCAGAGCCTTGTGACAAAGGATGCCTGGGGCACTGCATCATTCAGGGCAATCGCATCACACCAGGGACTTTGTGAGTAACTGCAGGGACATTAGATGAGATGAAATGGGAACAGGGACATAAAATTGGCCCATCTGAATGTTTAGGCTTGGGGAACATCTGGAATCCTCAATGGTTCAGGCCTTTTCATGCAGTTATGCACAATTTAATTTCTTCATCAACTCAGCACCCACACAGTGGCTAACAAAACCACCTCAACCTAATGACAGAGCAGACAATGTTATAGCTGTCATACATTTATGGGGTAGAATGACTAGTTTAGAAATCAAATAGTTCAGACCAGAATTAGATTCAGTGCMTAACTCCTACGTGTGCGTTTTCACCTCACGATTTTTATTAGACAGCATGAGACCTTGCCTAATGTGAAAGTTATYTTCTTTCTTTAGTTTGAAAAGTTAGGAATAATGTGCTCTTTTAGAATCCAGAAACAAGCTTAATAGTTTAAAAGATAAATAATCTGCCAACACACAGTAGTGGAAAAATASTTCCCATGTATTTGTATTTTCCTATACATTTTTCCTTCTCTAGTCATAAGTTCACAGCTATAGAATTCTATTACTTCATTTTTCATTATGATTTTTAAGATGCATTTGACATAAATTAGAACTTCATGTAGGTTTATTACTGCTCTGTTAGATTTTTATTAAAACACCTTGATTTCTATAGCAGTTCTTCACCAATAATACTACAAATTCTTTACTAGACTGAAGGGAAGTATTGGGGTTAAGCTATTTACTTCTGTGAAAGTATTACCACGGTGCTCAGTTGTGGTAGTCAAGAAAACGGAATCAATCTTTTATGGGAATTACTAGGCAAGAGATAGATACCAAAATACCAAATGTCCACTTCCCACAAGTGGACACAATCTATAGTCAGTCCACCATTGGTGCACAGYTCTGATTCCTCCCAGAAGGAAGAATCAAGTTGAAAAAGGTTTGGAGAACGACAGCAAGGATGATAAACAGTAACAAATTGTTTCTATGTGAAGGGAYACAAAACATCTAGAAATCACATCCATGCAGGGAGTCTGTGAGCAGAAAATAATTGTTAGCTGAGAAGCTCTTAGGGAAACACATTTGTTTGATGGGTTTTCCCTTTTTTATAGCTGCTGTTTATGACCATGATAGAGACCAAATAGCRGTTGAGATAAACCCATCATCTGCTCAAGAAAGGCTTTCTTATTCCAAACCGTTTCTTTACTTATTTAAACAACTTTACACTCACAGCAGATTAGATGAAATTATAAATATGTATGTGAAGAAACCTCATGAATGATGGCTTCATTCTTTCTTTCACATGCTAAAACCCATAAGAAAAAAATGCATTTTGAAAGTGTTCTTTACAATATGTCCTTCATTTTCATGACATTTTCTTTAAGAATTTCCCCTTACACTTCTACAGATCTTGAGGAGATCTGTAGGAACCTGAATGCCACACCAATTTTGGATCTAATAATTTTCCCTCATTCTGTTTAAAATATCTGTTAATCTTTTCAGATAATTTGTCAATAGCATGGATAAT
The DNA here is from genome assembly GCF_030028575.1 of Malurus melanocephalus. Lineage (NCBI taxonomy): Eukaryota > Metazoa > Chordata > Aves > Passeriformes > Maluridae > Malurus > Malurus melanocephalus. Next base: position 2,494,068 of record NW_026623239.1, on the reverse strand, counting down.
AACAACATATGCTTGTTCTATATCACATCTATATAAGGCATAAACACACATGTGCTCAGTAGCATGAGCAGAGACATAACATTTTCATTTCTGTGTGCTTGCAGTTAGAAAAATGTCAGATATAATTGCAAAAATCATAAACTATTGACTGAAAAGCTCCTGATTATTTTTAAATTATTTCTTCTAAGTACAGTGTAAAAATGACATCTGGTAAACAATACTAGCAGAYAAATTCTGTATCATACTGTAATAATAAATGACTGCATTCTCCACCTTCCTTTTCTGTACTGAATACAACTTGATTTTCAAGAAAATTCAGCTTTGTTTCTGTGACAACTATGGTGATAAAGTGCTTGAGAAGCCTGTTAGAAAAAGAACAAAAGAAACATAAGTACAGCTCTGGTGGGTAAAGGCTGGATTRCCAGCCTCAAAGATGCTACTAGTGATAAATATCTGTTAGAAAAAGGAAAAGGATAAATGTCTGTTTTAGGAYAGGCTAATGATCCCTAATTTGATGTCCAGCACAAATGCCTTGTGCTTCAAGAAGGACATTAAAGTGTTTATAGTGCTTATAATTGCACAGTGTTGAAAGGAGGGTTAAAAAWTTGTCCCAAACACACTTTTAAATAAGGTTATACTGAAGCATTGCCTACCTTTGTACTAACAGAGCTACAATAGAAGTTTACAGGTACAGGATTGCTAGTCAGAGGCAGTGGGATTTGTCAGTGTGTCYGTTTTGTTAAGGAATACTAATCGCATCAGTTTGCAGTAGCACTGCTGCTCCATCACTGTATGCGTCTCTAAATCCTCTCTGTAATTTGCTTCAGTAATATTCCATTGCCTGTCCAGCTGCTCTGCCTCACTGCAAAGCAAAGAAACTTTTAACACCACCTCTCTTTCCCCAGTGAAATGTCTTTAAATATTTGCCCTCACTTCTGTGAGGAATCAGTACTGAGCTCATTGCTAACTGCTGTTTTAATAGTTTGTTTCATAAATAGTGAGTTGAAAATTTAAAGAATGTGTATTTTTGTTTCATGAAATGGAAAGTATTCCACCTCTGGAAGCACTGTTTTGCACTTGTGAAAAAAGCAKCTGTCTCTGTGTATTGGCTCTTTCTTTATCACTCCTCCGAATACAGAATTGTGTAAGGCACTGGTAGTTTCATTGTCAGAGACATAAATTAATGCATCTTTAAATGAGCTGTTGAAAGGCAGCAGTGATTACCTTTAGCATGAGTTTTATAGGCCACAACTACCTAAGTCCCTCCCTGTAAAACATGCCAGTGCCACTGGGTGACATGTGGGAATGAATATAACCATTTTTCTTTTGCTGATTTCTTAAGATGAAAGATGTTGCTTCTGCYCCATGTTATTCTGCAAGCTGAAACCTGAACCCAGGATCAATCTCCATAATTTTTCCAGATTCAAATRCTGAAGTTTCACTTCAAAGCCAGTTAAGATTTTTAACCAGTTATCTCAGTCATGAGGTCTTTCCTCACCTCACTCTTTCTCCACCCTCTCAACCAAACCAAATTCCCKGTTGTTAAAATGCAAGCTGTCTTTACAGCTGCCTCCCCATCATATTTTTTACCTCACTGAACTGTTTCCTGTTTGCTTTCTTGGCTGCAACTTCCTCTTTGCTCTCCACAGACCATCTTTGGTCCAATCCTGTGTTTAAGAGACCTCACAAGACACACACGTGATCTCTGGTTCAGAAACCTCACAGGTCATGGCTTCACTGGAAAGGAATGTGTCTGTGTGTATGCATACACACATAGAGAGTATGTGTATGTAAATACATAATATATACATTAATATTTACAAAATACATAYATACAATGTATGTATTTTACACCTTTTTTCATTATAGATGCACTGTTGATAAGGAAAGGGTGTAGGCATATGTAGAAATAGAGAGGAACTAATGCAAACAAAGTATTTTACATTTTGAAAATTCYTGAAGTAAGTAACCAAGCATATGTAATTGCTAGGTGCTAAAATAAAAATTAAAGTGTTGTTTATATAAATAAAGTTTGTTCATCGGTGTTAATATCAAGAGGATAGAGTAAAGAAATAGTCCCCAAATTTGTAAATATTCAAGTTTTGTTAAAGATACCTACTTTTAATTCCGATGAAAACAATGCAGCCGTTTGTCTCTGAAAGACAAAGGTTTGTGTTTATGAAGAGTTATATGCACTACAGTACAGCAATTGTGCTGGGAAACAGTGACAAAACCCCAATTTCTTTGGAAAAATGCCATTGTTGATTAATTGCAATATATTTCAGCTGTGTATAGATTTCTCAGAGTTGCCCAATAAACACACTGCTTTCATTCTTTGGAGATTAACAGTTTCCCCTGTGTTCTCAAGCTCTTTCCAACTTAGTACAGTGTTTCTTTTGACGGATTGGTTTTCCCAAGTCAAACTTAAGAACTCAGAGCATCTTATCACATTTTGACCAGCTCACTTTCTCAGGGGTAAAGAAGAGAGGGGGMAAAAAGCCCATCAAGGCTTGTTCCAGTTAAATCCAAGCTCTCAAGGGATTTGTTTTTCTTTTGGCGTCAGATTAGATGTTCAAACCGAGCGGTGTTGTGGGGCCACGGGTGAGTGCCCACTGAACCCTTAACAAGGCTAATCCCACAGCAGCACATTCCAAGCAGCTAATGGGTGCGAGGGCTCTGCTGGCTCTCACATCCCGCGCCGCGGGCAGAGCGAGCACCTTGTGCGAGGGCCGGCCGCAAATCTCTTATTAGCAATGACCGGCGCTGGCGGAACGTGGGCACCAGATCGTGCTCCGGGACAGCCCTAAATGCCAACTTCGATGCTCAGGTAAAGAATAGAGAAAAGTGAAATACTCTTGGTGGGATTTTAAGAGAGGTTAGTAAAGAGAGAGACTTATTCAGAGAGCTAAGATATGAATAAACTGAATTCAAGTATGGCGTGTACTTTCTAAATTCTCTCTGGGCTTTAAATTGTCTTATTAATCAATACTGAAGAAGTATTTATGAAGCAAGAGAAGGAGAAGATAAGCTTCTTGCTCTACTAATCTTGAAAATACTTGGCCTTAGTTGTCTCAATTTTTTACTACTTCATTAGTTGACATTAGAAGTAAGAGTTTAATGCAGACAGTTTAGTAATGAATATGTTGATTTCTTGAAGTTGTTCTGTTATGAACACTCCATGGCAAGTAATATAATTTGTTATATCTCTGAACTTTATAGTTCATTGCAAATTACATCTGTTGCAGAAACATAACTGRTATGGGGCAGTGAAACCAGGTGTTTTCATTTAAATTTGGAAGGACAAGGAATTGTGAGATTAGTAGATCACATATTTTGTCATCGCGACTCTGCTGGATAAGACAGTATATTCTTTAAAAAAATGTGTTATTTAAAAGCTGGAAAGTATCTTTTCCTGATATGAATAAAGGAGATTTTAAAYCAGACTATTATTTTTGCAGTATTACCTTGGAAGAACTATGACRAAAACTCAAATACGGATTATTAATATTGGTTTGGGKTTTTTTTCAGAGTAGCTGTGTTTATTTTCCACTTGCAAAGACGATATGAAAAAGGCTAGGAAAACAAGTTTTAAATWTCAGTTTCTTGRGTTTTGAAAGTTTGCTTTTATAACAAAAGAAAAAATTTCAGTGAAGTACCTTCTATGGCACCTTTCTTTGCTGAGTCTTGAGATAAATTTAGCTAGTGACCACATTAGTTCTGTGTAGCCAGGAAGTTCACCAAGGTAAATTGTTTGCAGAAAAGTACAAAAACTATAATATATTTAATAAAGGATATTTAGAAATTATTATAAATTAAACCTCAATGTATTCTCTCTTAGATAAAGTAAAATTTCTTTAGCTTTCAGAATTTCTATTTAACAACACTTTGTTTAAACACAATGCCCAGCCTTCTGGAAGATATTACCCTTCTGTTTGCTACTGTGAGAAAGATCASTCATAGTTTCATTTAATGGTTTTAATAGACTTTTTCTTTTCTTACTGCAAAAAAAAAGTGCATCTAGATATCTGATATTACTATAAAATATGAAGTCTGGCATACTTTTCATATCAAAATGCAAGGACCAAAGATAAAATATTGCTAAATAACATCAATAACCACTAGATTGAACAAGGAATTACTTTCTGTGTTAAAGGCAAAAGAATAACTTCTGTATAATGGGACTGATAAGTAGTAGATGTAGTTAGAAATTCTTATTATGGTACTTTATAGTTTGGGCCAGTGGCATCCACTGACTCCAAGAAATTTCTTCAGTTCACAGAGATTTTCACAAGTTTCGGGAGCAGAGGTTTCTGGTTTTAAACATGGAAAACAGGATACAGATTGAATTGACAAGAAGGAAATGTAAGATAGTGATGTCRGTTTGTAAAAGTAATACATAGGTATTACTTGTATAACTTTACATAGTAAAAGGTAACTGGTCAGGTAATGTTACATAGGCAATTGGAGAATTCACAGAGGCAAGATGCTCGTATKTCCTTTAAATTGTCCAAAGTCCATTTCACATTACTTAATTCTCAGATAATTTTGTCATAGTTCATAGTTATTAGTACTGTTTATGCTGTGCAGTTAAGTGGTTAATTTTATTATTTAAATATATTTTATCAAGTTAATCTGTTTTAAGTGAATTTCCAAATGAAAGTTTTGACTCATCTCTTTATTAAATGAAATAATAGAACTCTGCTTGTGTGAATGTTTTAAAGAGTTTGCTAGAATTCATATTTTATGAAGTGAAGATTTYCTAGATAATTAAAAATATTTCCAAACTCTGAAGGTCTCTTCTTTCTTTTTTTTTGTGTTTGGTCTTTTTTCCAATTTTTCCTTTCCTACCAATCTCTCTTTCTGTTTAAAAGGACTTCTCATGTATCTAAAAATTAAGGGAAATTTATTGCTTTTCTGTGAATATGTGAGTCAAGATCTTAAGTGTTACGAACAATCATAGCTTCACTGAACTATTTTAGAGGCTACCTGCCAGTCATCTAACTCAATGTACTAAAATTTTTTGTGTTTTGTTTCAGAAACAGGTCTTCCTTTTTTTTTTTAAATTTTTAATTAAGCCTCATAGGAAACTAGTTTCTGTCTCTGTGTTGAACAAYATTCTCAGTACTTGTGTAAAAATGTGGGTAGTTTGGTTTGTTTGGTTGTGGTTTGTTTTTCCTTTTTTTATTTGAGCTGGTTTAGTTGTATCASTGGCATGGAAACAGACATTTTTAATGAACAGGTGTAGGGGTTTTTCTGCCATGTAGAAAGATTTAGAGTTTTAGTTAATTCTTCTCCAGAGATTGCTTCCTCTGTTCTGAAAAKGCAGGTGACAGCACCAAGGTCATCTGGCTAGTGAATATGAAAACAATATTAAAAGTTTGGTTTGGGTGCTTGGCTCTAGAAGGGAACTATAGTTCTAATGGAATGTGTGCTCTCTGCAAAACATGCACCGTTTGTCTGAAAAATCAGTGATATTTTCTGTTGTGTTTGAAGTTTTTCTACCTTGTACYACTTCCTGTTGTACTGTAAGTTGTATATAATATGCAAACAGAGCTCAAGGCATGTCCTTTCTCTTTTTTAGGCACAGAAATCATGGATAGAAAGAGCATTTTACAAGAGAGAATGTGTTCACATCATACCCAGCACCAAAGACCCCCATAGGTAATTGCATGTTACTTGTATGAAAAATGAAAGTTGATTTTAAAAAAATTCTCTCTCTATTGTATATGCATACAGTGGATACAGATATAAATATTTTGTGAATTTATTCATTCAGAAGGTGGTCAGATTACATCTGGAGTGATGGATTCTTATCAGAACTCTTTGTTTACAYTTCAAAGTTTATTTAATTAAAAAAAAGATAAATCAAGGGTGGATCAGCATCTGTATTTAATTTCCTTATCTTCTTATTTTGATATTTGGTGCATTTAATATTTACCTAAATTGGATGCATGACACACAACACTGTCAAAAGAAAATACATTCATTAAACTAGCAATTTAAAATATATACTAATCCATGCAAAAGCTGATTACTGGTTCTGATGTTACTTGAAGAAAACAGAAAATGTTCTTTAATTTCATTGTGTACATATTTAGAACCATGCATGTTTTTATTGAAATATAGGAGAGTCCACAACAAAACAAGACACAGGAAAAGAAAGGTGATATATATGTACTATATTGCGTCCATACGTAAAGGCTTCAGGAGAGGAGTCAGCAGAGTTGAAAAGGGGTTGGGTTCTTTTTGTAGTTCGTTTCTCTGTTCAATTTGTACATGCACCTGACTGGGGTTTTCTGTTTGTTTCATGTGCTAGGTGTTGCTGTGGGCGTCTAACAGGTCAGCACATTGGACAGCCTCCAAGCGCCTCCGTTACTCAGAATGAGAAGAGCGAGCCCAGGCTCACGCGCAATGACATCCAGTCGGAGAAGTGGTCCATCAGCAAGCACACGCAGCTCAGCCCGACCGACGCTTTTGGAACCATTGAGTTCCAAGGAGGAGGCCACTCCAATAAAGCCATGGTAACCATGTTTTTCTCTTAGATAAATGATGCTGCTAGCTAAAAATAAGCGTTCACAAAGAATGAGCGATGTTCTTGCTTAAGTTCATGCTAAAGTTCTATCGAGTTTAAGTCTGGAATGTATGTTTTTTATGTTTCATAGAGTACGTGAACAAAGTTAATTGTAAAAGCTGGAGCGCAGTGTAAGAGGCGTTATCTTTATGAAGACTGAAGACACTTTAATGTGCTGCTGTCTTAATTTTATTCCAGTGGCTAATCATCCCTCTTTTTCTGAATAATTTTAGAATTATCTATGATTCCCCCTTGCTGGCTGTGCCTGCAAAGCTGACAAATTTTAAGCATASCAAATTCCTTTTACTGTTCATCCAGACGTGTATCGGAAGACAGGCCAGTTAAACTCACGGTTCATATTTCAGTGAAATAAGAGGTTCCAGTGAGTGTCTAACCTCGAAACGAGGAAATCCTTTGAGCACGAAGTTGCTCCTTCCCGATGGAGTGATACCATAGTGTATGGAATATCTGAAAGCTTTGCTCCACTAGCTTGGAGAGACGTTTCCAGCACATTCACTTACCCATGCTTGTATTTCTCCTACGTAATGTTGCATGAAAGGAAGAATCTCTYTGACTGTATCCCAGCTGCAGAACCTGGATCTTTGGGAATGACAGATGAGTATGTGCCTGTCACTTCATGGCAAATACAATGCTTTGGCAGTGAGGCCAGAAGCAGAAYTCCTGGGCGCTCTGCAGAATAACCTGCCCAGGAACCCGACACTGTCTTTTGTGCATGAATTCTTCTCAGCAGGTTTCTCAGAGCTGTGATAAAGGACAGAGATTAGAGACAGTGAAAATCTCAGTGACTATGCTAGCGAGAGGAAAAGATTTTCCTCACATATGTACAGAGGTGCTGGAGTTGGAATGACAACTTAAGAGGGTGGTTCTGCTTRTGTAGATGGATGGCTTCTTTTGGTAGAAACTAGAAAAAAAGCTGCTGCACCAAGAAAAAGAAAAATATGTAATTTCTCTGAGAGTATCACAGACACCATATGTTTGGTTGATAACCAATCACCTAAAAATTTGCAAGGCTCTTGCTAGAGAGACTGATTCTGTAAATAGGATACTCCCTCAGCAATTAAAGGAACCAAATCCTGCCATTCATATCATGAAAAGTGAGTACAAAACAAAACACTCTACATCCAAGCTGAGAAAGATCCAGAGATACAATACTAAATGTTATTAACCATATATGGATACTTTGCATTGAATAAGTATTTATGAGAAGGAATAATCACTAGAGCTTTTYCAGTGATGTTCTTGAAGATTGCTATAAAGCATAAACAGCCCTGTCCAGACAAAAGTAGTCTTGGAGAGCAAAGAAGTAGTGAAGGTTTTAGGGAAGCTGTTGATACCAGTTCTCCTAGAGGATTTCTGATCTTTACTGTGATTCTGATGTCCTGGTGTAGTGCCAGAAGAGACAGGAGATGCTCTAAGATGTATGGTGTGTGCTCAAAGAAAAAACAATTGAAGTAAAACTGTGCAGATAAAACTGGAAGTCTGCATAAAGTAAAGAAAATCATTGTCACAGAGGGCAGTAAGGAGTGAAACCGTGAAAAATTTAGAAAAAAAAAGAAAAAATGAGAAAGGAAAAATGGACTTAAACTCTGAGAAATCTAAATAACAAGTTAAAACTTAGGGATGAATACAGATAATGCATTTATTGCTGGAAAAACTCCAAATTTATTTTGACAGACTAGAATCAAAAAGATAATGCACCTGTCATCTATTTGTAATCATTAAACCCCACCTAAAACATAGGAAAAGAACAAATTATTCACTAATTAGAAAAAAAAACCAACTTCAAAATCTCTAGAAATTTAATTATCCCACTAGTGGGAAAAGTGCTTCAAATTAAATGATTCAATAAATATCTCTTGAATGGGTGTTGTGCTTACTTACCACCAGTGAGAAAAATACCTCTCATAAAACCAAAACACAAATAGGGAAGCATGCATAACCATTTAAATGGAAACAGATTAAAGAGCTTTGTTATAATGTGTTTGACACAGAAAGCAGCACTAAGATGTCCTTGTGTTTGTGTTTTAGTCACAAATCTGCCTGACTAATAGTTACAGTTTTATAAGTAAAAAATCAAACTTCTGCCTTTGCATTTACTGGATAGTAGGTCTTTCCCATAGTTAATAAAACTTAAAAATCCAAAAGCTCTTGTTGAAAGAGWGTTTGAAGAGTTTACTCAGTCAAAGGAACCAAACATCTTTGCCAGCAGAGGAGGGAAAAAGGAGAAATTCTATTGAAAAAATAAGGCTTGGRAAAAGTACTCAATATTACTTGAAAATATTCTTGTCCAACTATACATTCTCAAACCCAAACACAGAGAAGCTGAGCAGCATGGATAGGGGAAGAAAGATTGTGGGGAGAAAAAAATTATAAATTGATTCCTTTCTAAAAATGTATTTGTTATTTTCTAGATACTAACTACCAAATAATACTTTTGCTGACAGTCATGATAGGTTAATATCGTGCCTATTGAATAATAAAGTAACCTTACAAAGCAGCAGGACTTGGCAAGCTGACCAAATCAAGGGAAACCTCAGGGGAAGAATTTGGCATTAGATTTTTCACCTATTGCCTATTTTATTCCCTGAAATGGATGCATACAAAGGAAAATTATTAAACAAGGGAAACAGAGCTGAGTACTATTTTCATGGTCAGTGCTAACAGCAAAATTATTAAATTTTTCTGACTCAGACTGGAAAGAATTAATTAATCAGACTTCAAAGGTAGGGTTTGTTAATAGAAACCATAGGCCTGGATTTATAATTGGGAAACCAGGAGTTAACTAATAGAACAGATTAGTGTATTATTTTCTCCATTTGAAGTAAGAGAATTAGGTTTTAATACAAGATAAATGTAAGTATTATAAGTATTATTATATTTCTCATGATGAAATATTACATGGGTTGCCACCAGACAATACCAATCAGATCTTCAGCTGTGGAAATGAAAATTATACTGAAATTGTAATAGAACACATGGATTTCAAACAATCCAGCAAAAAGGTAGGTTTACATATTGTCAGTAGAGCTGACTTGACCATTAATTTCATTTCCAGAGCCACATGGAACAAAAATTCCCAAGCAGCATGACTTTTGCTAATGTCATGGACTTGTTAAAGTATCTTCAGTGCAGCTGCACTAAACTCCTTAAATCAAAAATGTGAATAGCTCAGGGTGCAGCAAATTATATAGAAACACATACCTGAGATTAGGTAACATTGGTTAACAAGATCGGTYACTAAAAAGGCCTTTTCTTCAATCTTCATGTAACCACAGATTATCYTCCAACAAGAATATGGTGTTCATATCTCTATAAATCTCACATTTTCTTTACAAGTGACTCATCCCATTAATRTGTAAGAAACGCAATTAACAACTTTGCTTGTCATCATTTATTTTGTTTTTCCAGCAGATTTTCAATTATAACAACTGTAAAAAGATGTGAGAGGCATGAGGRTATACATAATTTTTATTAATACCTTTTGCAAATAAAATTTAAAAAATACAGGAAAATTAATAAAATAGTATCTGCTTACACTAGTTAGCTCTTTGCAGTTTARGAAGTAACACGCTCATCTGACTATGTCCTAGCATTTTATTCAGTCAGAAAGTGATTATTAATCACCAACTAATGTTAGTGATTCCATTCCAATTATGAGCAATATTCTGAAAAATTTTAACATGTGTTCTGTTCCTCAGTGTACCAGTTAAACAGTCTTGCTGTGGTGCAGTGTTGTAATGCATTTGGCACTGCACTTGTGACCAAACTAAACCCATTTTTAATACATTATCTGCCTTCACACACACACACACAAACCTAATTCTCTGTTGTTAATTTTGGTGGGCCTATATTGTCTATAAACCCCTTTACAGGATTGTTCTCTAGAGAACTAAAATTTCTTTCATCATGGGTTTTCAGGGTTAAATGGAAGATGGCTGTTTGAAAAGCCTTTGGTGAGTTAAATAGATTGCTCCTCATTGAATGCATTTCAATGATACATTTCATATGCATAGTAAAATCCTAAAATAAGTTTGCAGCTGCAAAAGAAAGGAAGTTTACTTCAAGTGTTATCTGCTTAACTTCTCTTATGGTGCATGGAAACATGAAAGAATATCAGTGAAATTCCAATGAACTTTAACAGTTACTCAGACAGAGTTGCTAATATTCAGATCCTTAAAACTTTATTAAGGATATTTCAAAATCAGTCACAGAAAAAGGTATTTTTCTTGGTTTCAAATGTGTTGAGTTCTATGAAAACTGTTTAGAAGGGATGCCAAAAGTCATCAGGGCTTTTGAGAAAAAAAAGAGAGATAATCCTATAACTTGCATAAATCATGAAAAGGCAGAAAACATTGTTTCTCTTATAGTAAATTAATTCTTTAAAAATATTTTCAGAACTTAAAAGATGGTGTTCTACGTGGAGAAAAAGGAGAAAAAATGCAGAAAGTCATATCCAAAGTCCATTTAAATAAATGAGGGTCCTTCCACTGATTATTTATTGGAACTTGGATTAGGCCTTAAGGTGTCAAGAAGAAACAAGTTACACAGAACAAATCTGGTTTCAGTCTAAGAAACAAGTTTTTTGTTGAATTCAGTGAGAATTATATCTAACTTCTTTTTGGGGGGGAGGGGGAGGGGTGAGGATCACATTTTGAGGAAATCAGTCTTTAATTTGAAGACATATCTGTAGTGATAGAAATTTAAGTTACCAAAAARAAACACAGGACCAGTATTTGGGAATAAAAATAAAACAAGAAATAAAACAAAATTCTGAATATGCACTCATTCACCGAGTACTTTAACGAGATAGCTGTGCTTAAGTAACAGAATAGAAATTGTGTTTCTCAGGAACTTTGACTTTTGCCCTAGGGCACTGGAGTCAAACTTGGAAGTTTGTTCAGGGATGTGTTGAGAGAATACCTGACAAAAAAAGTGAAACAATTGGCAACAAAAGCACTCTTGACTGCTACTGGGCTAGTTTAGGGATCAAATGGGCATTACAGCTGGAGCTTGATGTTTGTCATTTCACGTTCTATGTTGATGCCAGTCAGGTCAGCCTGTATGTTTTGTTACTCMAACCTGTATTTTGCTTCCATATTTACCGTCTTTCCTGACACATAATAACTGAACTCTTGCATCCCATCCATATCCTTCTCCCATAAGGAATGGGCTAAATCTTTTGCCATTAGAACTGGCAGTTTCTGACAGATACACCAGGCATGGAATTTCATAGCACAGCAGCACAGTGGCTTGGCTTAGATTTAAATTAAATCTCCAGAGGCTATAGCAAGAGAATTCAGAAACCAAAGAAATACTCGTTAACATTCAAACTGATAGGACTAAATATTCTGTTACAAGACTGGAGGAAATTAATTTTTCTTATGGACAAAAATGGCCCTAAAGGTGTGTTTTATAATTTAATGTAAACTTTGAAAAATGGAATGGAGGAATTCTCTCTTAGTTACTAGCTAACATGTTAAGTGATGGCAAAAGAGTCACTTCAAGTATACCAATCTAAAAATTACCCCTGCAAGAGCAAAACTTATTCAAATAGTCATAAAAATTGAATGCTGTGCACAAAAGGAAAATCATCTTTGGCACCATTGCCAAAAATTTCTAAACCAGTAAATCTTATCTGTGTTGATTTAAATTTTAATTTGCAAGAATGAGACTTAGAGATTTATTTTTCCTTAAGTTTCCACTTTGTAAAGTAAAATTATCCTAAGTGTAGAGGTGTTTTGCCTGCAGTACAGAGAGTAAGTTGTTTCTCATAAAAGATGTCTACATTTCAAATAAATGCAAGAAAACACTTCTAACTTTCTGCTTCACTTTATAAATTTATAGTTATTGGAAGTCAGAGACCTTCATGTATAAGGAGAGCAATACATAGACTTAAGAAGGTACGGATGTGAAATCACACATTCTGAAGTATTAAAAAAACACTAAATTTTTTTTAAATAAATAAAAAATATGAAGCAATACAGTCACTGTTCAGATTAGGTAATACACATCTGATGCCATTTGTGCCTACATCTTAATATAATCTTGGATGATGCAAKGGCGTGTTTTCAACATATCTGTATGGTCATTGCCAGTATTATTTCACCTTAATCATCTTTTTAAGACTCGCCATCTGTCCTCACCAAAAAGTGAAGTAAGGTACCAGTGATTCCAAACTAAAGATTGCATAGTTTGACCAACAGCTTTCATGTAGGCCCCATGAAAGATGTATGAATCCTCCAGCTGCCCTTTGCAAACCTCAGATCAGCCTAAAGGCAGAGAAAAGAGAGTAAAGATCATTCTTCTTATACCTTCTGGTGTGTTAAAACTTCAACAACCCTCAAATCCCGATTTATAAACTACTAACATCTCCATCTGGTCAGTGGGGTCAGGTGCCATACAAGATTTTATCCCACACTGGAAATTGACTGAGTAGCTCCTGGGGAAGCAGTTCACCTGTGTTAATCAGCTTCACTGACATGAATACTGCAATTTTTGTGTCCATTTGCTGTTGTAAATTTGCCTGGCTGCTGCAGAGAACATTACCTACGCACGGGGGTCACATGCATTCCCAACTTCTTGCTCAGCATTCAGTTTGGCTGTGCCCTCCCAACTAATTGGGCAAACAGACTTTTGCTTCCAGAAGTCTTAAAAATGGATGTTCACTGTGCAACAATCCATTTTTGCAAAAAATCCTGTCTATCAGCGGTTTCCTCTGAAAAATGTCCTTATTTCTTACCCAACTAGAAAGGAATCCATTTGATTATCATGCAATATAACAAAGAGAGAACTAACTTTTGGCAAGAAGTACTGATTAGATGTGTCAAAAAGGGATAAAATGATTACATAATGTATATGGATATTATACTACCTGGCATGTTACAATAAACAAGTTAGGACTAAGTATTCCTCAGGCTGAAAGCAAAGGTGTACAGCCTGATGTCTGTGCTGACAACATATCAAGGGAAAGACTGCTGAAGTAGCTCTACAGGCACTGATGCAGTCACAAGGTTGATAGATGAGTGTTTTCTGTAACCTATTTTATTTTTTAAGAGGCTCCTTCCAGATCTTATTTTTCCTGTTTCTGCTGTGTAACTATAAATCAAAAAAGTGTCACCTGCCCTGTCACAGGGTTTGTGAAACAGCAACAGAAAGAGCAGAAGAAAGACTTGTAAGGGAGAGAGACAGGTGCATGTGTGACTTGGCAGTGCTGCAGAAATTTTGAAGATAGTTGTTATCTTTTAGCACACAAAGATGGGCATGATCTACCCTGGCACAAATTGCTGCACATGTAACACAGAGCAGCCAACAACTGGATATGCAGAAATTTGTTTCACAGCACTTTTAGGTTCTAGTGTCTTGTTAGGCAAGACCATGAATCTGTACAGATTGGTCTATTGGTCATAGTTTTTCTTTCATCTGAAATGTACCTATTTAATAGTCTTGCTCAGTTTAAACTCAATGTATGCTTGAATAACTGAGCTAGTTTGTGTTATTTCTTATCTTTTGATAGTTTGTTAGTTTGAAAATGAGGTACAAATGAATACACAGTTGTGACTCTGGCTACTAGGTCATCTTTGGCAGACSACTTACATTTCTGGTCCAGTCTTTGCATTATAAATGATAGACATTAATCTTTCAAGCATTGCTAAGMATTTTGAAACAATTAATGTCTTAATTTCCTGAAGAAAGATAATTATCTGCCTGTGAATTGCAAGTGTCCCATTATTCCTGATTTGTTAACTAGGAAACCAATAATCAGGTTATTTACTTAGTTACTGGTTACCAGAACTTAGTTACTGGTTTTGTCATAAAGATTGCCTTTTTTTAGTGATCTGTTGGGCATGGATCACATGCATTAGAAACCAGTGAGTATAACCAATGTTTTTTTTCTCTACTCTCCACTGTTGCCCTTGTTTCTACAGTATGTACGTGTGTCTTTTGACACAAAGCCTGACCTTCTTCTGCATCTGATGACCAAAGAGTGGCAACTTGAGCTCCCCAAACTTCTCATCTCTGTGCATGGGGGYCTTCAGAATTTTGAACTCCAGCCAAAACTCAAACAAGTCTTTGGAAAAGGCCTTATTAAGGCTGCTATGACAACTGGAGCGTGGATATTCACTGGAGGAGTGAACACAGGTAAGAGCAGCATTGAAATAAAGTCACAGTGGCATCTAAGAGACTTAATCACAAACAAAAAAAAAAAAGGTAGGAATAATGAGATTAGAAAGCCATTCTGTGTTTTATTTTATTAGTAACCTCTGTACTATGTGAAAACAAGAAAAAGCCCAGTTCATACCAACCTGGCAGCTGGTATAAAACAGAATAGGTTTGCTAAAGTATGAAAAGCACACTCTTGAGCTGAAAACAAAGTCTCCCGTACAAAGTCCTGAGACAATTGGATTAGTATATCACCAATGAAGATGATGTAAGATCAGCTGTCAGCTGCAGGGAAGGACTACTAATCAAAGAAGTCAAACTCTTATTACACTAAAATAACACTGTTATTAMTTGCCAAAACAGTTTCATCCAAAAAGGACCCTTATTTTTTTGATCAGATGACCCGAAGTATTTAAGGAAAAAAGTTCTGKTTTTTGGATGTGTTGGGAAACTTTTTCCTTACTTGTAGAGAGCTTGACCTAGTTTTTCACTATTGCATTTCCAGGAAGAGAGAGATCTGCCATTTCCAATCACAGAGCATCTGTAATTCACCGGACACTTGTCCTGGTGATCCAAGAGAGCAGCTGGCCCAGCTCTGCTGGTAGACAGCATGTAAGCTTTGGGTATAAGCTGCAAAACATAGATCCCCAGACAAAAAGTTTTGGCACTGGCATCTCAGTTATCCTCCCTGAAGGAGGCAGAAAAGTGGAGAGATTCAGGGGAAAGTCAAAAAGTTCTGCTAGRGAACATTTTGAGCTAGGACATGAACTTGCAAATTCTTATGTCATTCTCATTTTCTGCAGTAACAAAGCCATAATTTTTTGCTTTAGTAAGAGTGTATCTTCTTACTGTCTCTGGAAAACAATGTGATCATTCTATCGTGTTAATTTTACTGCATTGTGGATCAACTCCTACATGTTATATATAAATGCTTAATAGGTATCTTGGACTTCATTTCCAGAGCACATTAAATTAAAAACAATATTCAGTTTTATCACAGCAGCAATAC
Source organism: Malurus melanocephalus (assembly GCF_030028575.1). Lineage (NCBI taxonomy): Eukaryota > Metazoa > Chordata > Aves > Passeriformes > Maluridae > Malurus > Malurus melanocephalus. The sequence goes on along the minus strand of NW_026623239.1, from coordinate 2,478,307 downwards.
AAGTAGCCTAGAATCATAGAATGTGCTGAATTGGAAGTGACCCACAATGATCAAAGGGTGCAGCTCCTGACCCTGCACGGGACAGCCCCAGGAATCACACCGTGGATCTGAGGCTGTTGTCCAAACACTTCTCGAACACTGACAGGCAAAGAAGAGAAAAGAAAGCTTTTGGAGTGTTAGATGAATAGAAAGACTAACACAAATGTAATGTGTCCCACATCTCTTCAGAATAAGGAATAAAATCAGATTAACAGTCRTCTGTGCACTGTGGTGGTGATAATATTAGTTGTCAGATACTCTTGTCATGATGATAGCAAAGACAGATGTAAATTCTATGTTAAAAGTACATTAGAAAAATGTACATGTTGTATACTTATTGCAGTGGATTACCACAGGAAATGTAGAAATCAAGCAACAGAAATTTTATTAAAAAAAGGACAGAGTATAACACACTTGGCAAATGCACAGCTGCTTCCTACTATTTTTCAAATCATAATTGCTAATGCCAAAACCATACAAATGAACCAGAAAAGTTATAAATACTATTTAAAATGATTGTTTTTCCTGTAATCAAAAAGTACCAAGGCAAAACAATAGTTCAAGTGGCTCTCTGCTGTTTTAAAAACATAAAATTCCRGAAGCCATTTTGCAATATCAGTAACTCCTCATTGTTGTTTTGAACTTCTGGAGCAAAGCAATTGATTACTCCATGACTAGGTTTTCAAATTGCATAGCTGAAAATTATTTTTGAAATCATAAAAATGGATAATTTCTTAATACAGTCTCTTTTGTTTAAGATTAAATTTTAATTGGGTTTCTCTTAAGGAAAATTATAATTAAAAATCCTGAAAAACTGCTGTTCGCCTGAGAATCAATGATGTGGGATAGACAGCGCATAGCTGGCTACAAACGTGACCATTGGTTTGAATATTCCTGTTGTGCTGAAAGGTGATTATTCTAAATAATAGAAATTTTTGTAATCTGGACAGATTTTCTGGTTTAAGTGCTTTGAGCTGCTGGATCATARCTTAATTCATAGCTGATTGCAGGTACAGGGTGGGGGTTGGTTTGTTTTTTTTTTTGTCCTTTCCACCACAGGAGGAATACTAGACTGCAGGATTTAAAGGACCTGTTAGGTTGTGGGGAGTTTTCTAAGCTGGGTCATTTACCAGTTCAGAAAACTACAACCAAAATCATAACTGTCGTGTGACTGACGTAATTTCTATCCAGTCATCTTGAAATAGTGAAATTTGAACAAGAAGGAAACTCAGCAACTGAGAAACAGATCTAACATCTGCCACAAACCCACAGATCTGCTTCAGTGCARCCACATCCTAAAATATAATTGTTGATGAATAGATTTTTAAAAATTATTTTATTAAAAGGAAGTAGGAATGACACTTCTCCTTTGCACAGAGACACCACTGAAACACTGCCAATGCTAGTCCAGGGCAAGTGAGGAGTACTTGAAAGAATGCTGAGGAGCAGTCATTCTCTCTGTACTAATTTCTGTTTTCTCACTGATTCCCAGGGCGGGTTCTAATACTCTGCTGGAAGCTATCTCAGGTGACCGAGTTTGTTTGGAAAGAGGGGCAAAATAGCTTCATCACAGAGTAGCATAATGATGTTTTCACATTTCCATCCCTGATGGGAGCATTTGTGTACAAGCTGCACTTCTGGGAGAGTTGGTGGGGGGYGGGGAGCACAATTAATTCCTAAGCTTCATTCTGTGCTTGGAAACACACAAATGCTTGCATGCACATGTGAGCACAAGTGCAGAGAAATAAGCCGCAGTCAACTGTCAGTATTTCCATTCTTGTTTCCAGAGCTGTGTATTTTTTTTTTATTACTTCATTTAGTAATTTTGAGATTCAGTAGAATGGGTTCACAAAAATACTCTAATAATAATAAATAGGAATGTGCTCTTAGMTTTACTTAATTGTCAGGATAGGCATAGGTATTCCCTGAAAAATAATCCATATGATGATGAACAAAGAAGACATAATTATGAATTTTTGTCTTATGCTGTTTCTTTTCCAGGGGTCATTCGGCATGTTGGAGATGCCCTGAAAGATCATGCCTCAAAATCTCGAGGGAAGATCTGCACCATCGGTATAGCTCCCTGGGGGATTGTGGAGAATCAAGAGGATCTGATTGGCAAAGATGTAAGACCTATGTAGACATAGATGACCTCCAGTATCTATAARTCTTCCAGTTATTTTTCCTGTCCTCTCCATCCCTCATTTAGCAATTCCTCTTAGAATTATTGTCTGCAGCAAAAAAAATTTATATATACATGGGCTTTCCATTATGGTTGATGCTGGGTTTTGACATGGCAACAATAAAAATTCCTGCACTGTATGTTCTTTAAAAATAAGTYATAAGGACAATTCATTAAAAGTTATTCTTGAAAATGTATCAAAGATTCATCCCTAGAATCCTATTCATCCTTCACCTATAAAAGTGCCTAASAAAACAGTGACTGAAATACTTGACATCTGATTTATTTTCAAACAATACTATGATGCATTGGTTAAATCCAAAACTGCAGATTGTCCTCCTTGGAATATATTCCCTCCCATATGGTTTTATTGATGCAATTTTGAAAGATCTTATTGAGTACTGTAGATAAAAGCAGGCCTCAAATAATTCACCTTCAATCAGCTTCTGAAGGACAGGGCCAGTGTTTCTCCATTCTTTCACATCATTCTGTATCAACCTATGCTATAAAACAGAAAGATTAAGCCCCCTGATTTTGAACACATGAATAGTTTACCTACACTGGTTATTTGTTACCTAAAGCTTTTCTGAAACAATTCTTTTTCTCACCTCAGTTTCAATCCCAATAAATCTCTCTGAGAACCGTGACTATGAGTCGAAGAGATACAGTTTTCAATCTGCATAAAGAACTTTTCTCCTGTCTTCATTAGTCTGACCCATTCTCCTCTGTACATTCTGTATCCATGAACAAGCTGGGAGGGGGAAGAAGATTCACGTTATCAGGTCAGAGGAGTCACAATGAGTATGAAAAAAAGTGATCCAACTGGYGTTCATTGCAATTCACCATGAAAGTATTGCTATTAGGGGAGCTATATTAGAGTTTATGCTCTAATACCACACAAACAAGCAGGATGGGACTTTGCCACAGTCATTCTGAGTCACTAATGAACTCTTCTGAGGTGCAGAAGATGATTAGCAGAAAAAGCTAAGCATGAAGATGAGTTGAATCTTCTTAAAGAAGTGTAATGTTTTCAAATAAAGTCTTTAGTGATTAGGAGTGGAGTTCTGGAAACATTGTGAGAACAAGATCTAGAAAACATGTAAAATTAGGCATGAATTTTGGAACACTGCTGTTCTTTTTTTACTTATTTTCACTTTTTGGAAATCCCTGTTCTCAGATAGGCACCACCTGTTAATAAGGATCTGGAGCCTTCTTTCGCAGAAAGAGCTGAGAAAACAACTTGATCTSCCAGGTGTTCCAGCCAACTGGAACAGCTCCCCTTATTTCTGATTTCTTTAAACAGTGMTTTCCTCTAAATATCCTTCCAATTTAACAGGAAACTAAGAAACTGTATGGTAATTTTATTTTAAAAATAAAATTTAAGAAAAAACTTTCTGATTAAATAAAGAAATAATCTGATCAGTCAAAGTGAAAAAAAGGTTAATAAGAAGTTAACTAAACTATTTTGGGTAAAGTCTGTCTTAATACAGACACAATTATATCAGTAGGGTTACAATTACAGGGTCATCACTGGGGACAAAAATATTTCCAAATATACCTTTGATAGAAAAAATAAAATTTCCTCTGGCCCCCAATAGCYTTATAAAAATATTGATAAATGATTTAATGCTGAAGCACTTCTGGTTTYATCCATCTCTGATGGGCATGTTGATTTATGCTTACAATATCGAATTTCATCTTCCATTTTATTGCCTCATCAGGCTGCTTTATGAAGACTTTTGTCCATTGAGATATTTTTAAGCTTTTCACCCTCTAATTAATCACAAATCCTTACAGTTATGTTCAACAAAATATAAGACAGCTTGAGGTAGCCCATTTCTGCCACTAAATCTTTTTAGTAGAAGTCTTTACAAAAATTAGCTTTTCCTTCTCACTGTTTTCCCTCCCTTCCCCCCCAGCTTTCCTCAGTTACTTACGCCTCAAAGGTCTTCTCTTATTCAAAGCATGCAATTTCTTTAGAAGCATTTGGTGAGGAAGCTGTTTTGGAAGCTTTTTAAAAATCAAAGTGTGGTATATTGACTGGCTCATTAGAGGTGAATGCTGTGAAATGAACCAAGAACGRGAAATGTAAATAGTACCATCAGCATGTAAAATGAATCATCATTAAGCAAGAAACAAAGGCCACAAAGGATTATACAGGGAGGAAAAAAGTCAACCAATAGTAAAAGACTTGTTGAACTCTGGCATCAATGTGGGTTTCTGCCTATATGCACTGTGTCTAGTTAAATTATGATCAGCACTAAAGAGCTATCAAAACTTACCCTTCCAGCATCAGACAGACACAGAAGAATGCCATGGCCATGGGATTTGGAGAGCCAGCAGGGTGCAGAGGGCGAGCTGTGCCCATTGCCCGTGTCCCCCTGCGCAGGCCACCTCCCTGCTCCTTGTGGCACAKGCAGAGGTGCTCCTCTGATAAAGCCTCAGCCCGTGGCTGGCCTGGATGGATCCAGAAGTCATAGCTGAGGGTTTTCTTTATATTTTCCAGCCCTTCCAAATCAGCCTTTGGGAATCCCAGGGGCTTTCCTCAGAGCCATGAAGAAAGCTGACCAAGTTTAAGGAAATATTATTGCTGTTTGCTGTTTGTTGTTGTGATGATTAAAGACCCCTAAAGAGACATGTCTTACTCCAGAACTATAAAAGCAATATAGAGAAAATAGTGCAACTCTTAATACTCTCAGATTCTAATTTAAAAATCAAGGACACAAGGGAGTTAGTTTCCTTCTTTCCCCATATTTTCTGATAGAACTGAGAAAGTAAAGTGGTTTGCTCAGTCTTGTAGAAAACAGTGATTATAAACAAGTTTCTTCCTACATGAACAGAGCTTTTCACATTTCTAAAAGAGTACACTTTCTAAACTCATTGCAGGAGTCATTTACTTTCAGGGTCTGTTCACTCCTCATTTGGGTTTAATTCCAAGCCACCTCAGCAGACAACCTGGGACAAAGATAAGGACTGGGATATTTGTAGCATATGCAGGGAATTGGGACAATGATACTTCCAGGACCCTCTGAATTAAATCAGGAACTGCTCTGTTCCCTGATGTGCCCCAGAGCAGACATGGTGTGATTTGGGCAACAGCTGCTACTCTTGGAGAAGCAAAGCAGGCATCTCTTCCTGTTTTCATCACTACTTTGAGCACACTGTCTAAAGTTCTTTTCCTCCACATAGACTGCTCAGATCCATGCACGGGTTCACATGGCACTTGCATGCTCCTTGTCGTGGTGAGTTACCCTGAGGGATTTTTCAGGTGCTGTGCCTATGCTGAGTGTCGTGTGCCCCCAGGGACTATTGAGCACAACAACAATGCTTTTCATTCAAGTTTGCTGCCACCTCATGGTGCAAAGGCAAGGGCTGGGGTCAGCCCTSCCCTTCACTTATTGACAAAATGCCCTCAGCCCATGCAGCATGAGAACTGCTTCACAGCATGGCTGCTGTCACATTCATTAAATTGTATTTGGAGGGGCTGTCTTGAGCATAAATTACTCCTTTCATCTCACCAGAGGAAGATGTCATGGGACATTATTCCCTATTCTCTGTGCAAGGTTGGATGGGACTTGGAGCAATCTGGTCTAGTGGAATGTATCCCTTCCCATGGCAGGGGGTTTGGAACTTGGTGATCTTTAAGGTCACTTCCAGCCCAACTGTTACATGATTCCATGTATGTGGAAAGAGGATGAGAAGTCAAAGCATTTTCCAACCATTTAATTTGCCTGTAAAGTGCAAGAGGTTGAACAGAACAAAGGAACGGAAACTGCAAGAGTCAGAAATCAAAACTCTGCTGGGTATTGTGGAAAAGCAAGTAACCTCAAGGAAACAGCCTCAAAGCCTAGGATTTTCTTGCCTTYCTGAAGATTTTGCTTATCCTTTTATCAGGAAGTGTCTGACAGTGTGGTTTGAGAAATTTTATTGTTAAACAAAATTCAGCTGTTGAATTATGCTTGCTGTGATCAAAACAATTGTAGTAAAYTTCCACATCCGTAAAATTTATTAATAATATGATTCACCTTGTAACAAAGCACAGAACAAAAGCRGAGCCCTCTAATCTGCCCTGCAGTAGCATTACTGAGTCAATGTGTKAAGGCTTTGGTACTGCAGCTCATTAGAAGTGCAGATCAAGCTGTCACAGAAAGTTTTGAGCTGTGACTCTCAGGAGCAAACCACTAGCTGTCAGTGAAATCGCCKGCACAGCAGCCTGTAATCATACAATAAACAGGCATCTCAAGGGATTCCTCTGCTATCAGACCCTGCTGGTGTCCATTTGTTGAGAGAGATGGAGTGRGTGTCAGTTTAAAAGATCTGCACTGTTTTAGATTGATTTTGTTTGATTCACAAGTGAAAATAATGTTCATAGAGAGATCTCTGGCTAAGGAATTACTAACATTTATTACTTTTAAAGAATTATGTCTCAGGATCTCTTTAGAACTATAGAGGGAGAAAAGCTTAGGAATAAATCAATAACTTATATTTCTGTCTGGAAACATTTATGTCAAATTTTGAGTGCACATATTTGTTCATTAAAAGCACAAGACCTGAAGAATCAGCAATGTCAGAATTCTGTAGAAAATTCCTTGCAGATGAAGGATAGCCCAGCTGAGTTTCCAACAAGTCATTACAGTATTTCTTCAGCTTGAACTTCATTTTACAGATTTTCAATTTTGTCTCTCCAAAAAGACAAGACATAGACAAGAAAGGCAGGAAATAGCATTGCTAGAAAATCTTTGAAGTATCAGCCAGGATGCCCTGACACAACACCAGTTCTTTTGCCATGTTAGTCCAGTCTTACTTATGTCAATATAGACCCACCTAAATAGCTGACAGCCAAATGTGGCCCAGGGCTATTATTTGGTCTGTCTGGTGACTCTGCGTGGGATAACTGTGGCAATTTACTCAGTCTACTGCACAGTTTCTCCTGATGGAATYAAACCAAAGGAACTGTAGCAAATTCCCCACTGAAGAGAAACTTTCTAAAGCTGTTGTGAATACAAACTACTGTCTTTTCACTAATGCTATCAGTGGACCAATAGTTTTTTTGCAAGAAAATTGAAAATGTGGAGTAATGTCATGTGTACACCGCTCTAAGAGCAGAACTCCCCTGTGTTGATGTGTCTGTAGTGCCTCCAGTGCTGGTRGCTCTGAATGAGCCAAAACTGGAGGCAAGATGCTGGGTGGGGTTTGTGAAGGAAGAATCAAAGATTTTGATCAGAGCAAGGTAAGAGTTTACAGCAGGGCTCTTGAGAGTCAGCAGCAGACAGGGTATGCAGGGTGTCTGTGTAGTCACCCAGACCTTTGGAGCGCTGACCATTAGCTGGACTTTAGAAGGAAACAGTGGACATTGATGCTAACAAAACAGATTTACCACGGAAAATGCTTCAAGCCATGTCTRTGTCTAAAAGGGCAATGTTAAGATAATTTTTTACTTTACACATAAAAGACAATAAAGCTCAARTGCAGGACTTCAATTTTCATTTTTTCTTTTGTTTCATCTTGTCAGCTCATATCTTGTACCTGATATAGTTCAGAGACTCTTTTCTGTTTAGTGTACCTTCTTTTTCCTCTGTCTCTTAAATGCAGGTGGTCCGACCATACCAGACGATGTCCAATCCCATGAGCAAGTTAACAGTGCTCAACAGCATGCATTCTCATTTTATTTTGGCTGACAATGGTACTACTGGTAAATATGGAGCAGAGGTAAAGCTTCGTAGACACCTGGAAAAGCACATTTCACTTCAGAAGATAAATACAAGTGAGTAACATGTTGATTGTATTGCTTTATAATTGCAATTACATAAAAAACACTCAGCATAAAGAAGCACTAATTCTGCATTTTTGAGGGAGTAGTTCTACTGTCTATGGTGAGCACGAACTAAATAATGATGAACAAAGATAATAAAATTTTGTTTTAGAGTGCAGTGGAAAAAGGCACGGTGCAAATAGATGGATTTKGTTCTGGTAGGTTTCAAATAGTATTTGTCAAGGTTCAGATTCCGCTTAGGTCTGTGGTAGACTCACTTCCTTAGAACTTGTACAGTTAGGTTCTCCTTCATTCCATAAAGAATAGGGTAGAATTAGTACAGTTAAGGAAAAGGGTGACAAAAAGTAAGGGAGAGTTTTTATTTTAAATATTTTGCAGGTTGAAGAGCCATGATATTATAGTTCCATAGAAATGCTTCTATACTTTTGCCCTGTATTTATTAGTTTCTCCTAGGCAGCTGTTGTTAGCCAAAGCTGGAAGCTGAGTATGGGGTTAGGGGATCCTCTCACTTCATCTTTACAATCCTGGTGATATCACATCTGATCATGAATGTGAAAACTGAAGCCYCAGTTTTTCTCTTAAGTTATGTTTTTTCTTTTCATGTACAAATTTCCTACATAAAATAAAAGATAGTAACCTAAGGAAGTATTTCTGTTTGGATAAAATAAAATACGGTGTCCCAATACTAGTATTTTTATTTTTGTAGTGTACTCATGCTTTGAGATGGGGATATAATTTCAATACTATTTTTGATCTCTCAAACAAAAAGCACTGTTGTACCTCCATGAAATTTCTTTAGGAATGAGAACAGATCTGGTTTTTCAGAAATTATCGTATGCACAGTCCTTCTGCTAATAACTCTTAAAACAGTAATTTTGAGGAATGGTGAAACTTKTAGTGACATAGGCACATAAAACTGGAATGAGGCTAGGAAAAGCATTTAGCTCTCAGACATCAGATGACAAGGAGTTACAGGCAGGCCCAATGAGGTGAACATAAATTAGTATGTTCTTCATGCTTGATAAAGTTTTCTGTATAAGTATAATCTCTGCATAAATTAAAATTATGTGCCACTTACAGCCTTCAACACCACTGCAGGAACTACACACACTGCAGACATATTGTTTTTAGGAWATCAGGGTTATATTGCTTTTTCTCAGAGAGCTCTATGTAGACAGGCACAAAATGTGTTCATCATAAGGTGTGGGTGCACACCTTTGAGCTTCCTTAGCAGGTGAACAAARTATAATATAATCCTAGCTTGACCAGCAGCAAGAAAGCACATTTGAAAATATCATGTCATCAAAYTACAGAAAACTGTGGCATAAATAGAAATTATTTTGAAGGCATTTATGAGGAAAAATGTGAGCTTTTGCAGTTTACAGTACAGCATTTTGATGGAAAAATCCTATCTTAAAACATAAGTCTCTTTACAGAGATTTGTCTTAATTCAGGTTGGTCAAGAGGCTTCTCTTTTGAAAAGTGATTCATGGATGAAACTCCAGCCTTTGGTATCTCAAGTCAAATGCATGCCTGACTTCTTAAAATATCCACAAAAAATTAAGGATTTCCCTTCTCTGGTTTCTTTCTGCAGCACTCCTACACACACAGGAGTAGGGGTCTTCCTTTTCACTTTTGTCCGTGACAGAGATTCTCTCTCATGTAATCACTCACTCCCTCTCACTCTTATGAACACAAAGACACTTGGATCTCACAGCACTTCTTCAAAATAGAGATGTGAAAAATTATTGAAAAATAAGCCTGCCAGTAAGATTTGCACATCTTGGTTCAGTGACATGCAGGATGTTTCTGACATGTTTTGTTTTTCTGTTTTAAAAGAAGGTGACTGAGTCCTGTCCACCCTGTAGTTAATAGGAAGTTGACCATATGGATGACAAGACCACCTGCCTTGTTGGGTCAGCCAAGCAGATGGCCACTTTGATACTTTCCCTTACCCTTATTTATAGCAGAGCAATGTAGGTCCTCCATCCTGCGCATGGCAGGGCATTGCTGCCAAGGGATTTTTATCCAAATGGGAGTCTGTGCAGCCGAGCATGTAGGTCTTCTCTTGCCATATTCGAGTTGTAAGTGTGTGGAGTGGGGGAAGACATGGACAGCATCACATTTCTCTTCTCTGAGAAGTCAAGAAAAGGTGCAATTTTTTGTTAATCATCAAAAAAAGAAAATATCAAAAAGCTAGTAAACGATTGGTAACTTTTTATTTTACAGCCTGTCCATGGACAATAGTGCTGAAAGTAGATTTTATTCTTATTTTTAAGCCTGCCTGAGTTGTACATGTTAAGTTTGTCATTTCTTCATACTTACTTTCCATTGCTTTAACTTTGTCTTTCTCCATGCAGTGAGAGCTTTTCTGATATCTGAGGTCATATACTGTTCACAAAGGGCAGCTTCAAACTTGTTCTCACATACTAAAGACACAAAAAATGGCATTTTCTTCAAATAGACTGGGACAATGGCAGCCTCTTTTATAAAATTTAATGCTAAACTGGGTCATTAAATATGTCATATAATTCTGAAAGTCTCAGCTGTTTTGGTTCCTAATATGGCATCATTATCAGTCATTCAGCAGTATCTAATTCCTTGAATAAGTGTACTGTTAAATAAGAATAAGAACAAGAATAATAAGAATAATAAKAAGAAGAATCTCAATTTATGCCCCTTTTAAACACTAGAGAAAATATTTTATTGGATATTCTGTTTTCCACCACATTTTAGGTTTTACCACTTGCACTGCTCTTATTTTGTCCTCAGCAAATACTCAGGAATTTAAAAATGCTCTTCAGACAAGCAGAGGATGACATTTGTAACCCTGAGCCTGCAGGTTCAGCACAGAGTCACTGAGTTGTGCAATTACCTGGAGCTCTAKTTGATGCTTTAATGCTCAGAGCAGGCTTTTCTTATTTTCACAAATGAAGACTATTTTAACACAACCACAGGTTGTCTCAAAGTCCTGGAGTTTCAAAGTGCATTGTTTTGTGTTGTGAAATGTTGAAAGTAACAAGAACTTTTCTGACAGTGTTGTGAGATGGAAAGGAGTGATCTGATCAGAAATGTTTCTGTTTTCCACTTCACACAAACATTTGGGTCCCGAACTTCTTGCAGAATTTTCAAGGCAAGGAGATCACTTGAAGATGTGCACTGAAACTCTCCCTGCTATAGTGTTTATTTTTAAGCATGATATGCTTAATTTGATAGTTCATGTAAAAGTTTTTACACTGAAATATGGAGTCCACCATAGTACAAAAGTATTGCATTAATGAGCGGAAGATTCTCACAGCAAGGGTATAGAGATTTTTGACATAATTAAATGTCCCAGCTCAAAAGGGGTGATTTTTTAGAGATGCAGTAAGTGGAGGGAAGTTGTGTTTCCATGCCTGATTCTCTTCTTACACCATTCCGTGGCTGGGAGGGATCTGTGGCATGTCAGGCTGATGTAACCCACCACTGCCACTTCACTGATTTCTGAGTCTCTGCTTCTGGAAGTGCTCAAAAGACTAAACTCTGTCTCATTGTCTTGAACACAGGACAGTTCACAACTGTTTGTAGACAGAGAGGTTGCACACAGACAAGAGCACAGCTCTGCCCTCAGTCTGAGTCTCTTCTCAAAGAGGACAATTTCCAGTGCTGAGCAAGTTTGTAGCTTCATATAGCCTGTAACCTCCAATAATTAATATTCAACCATCCATAAGTCTCCAGCAAAAGGCTGAGAAACTTTCCCCAACCCTATAACCTGTGTGTTATCTTATACTCACAAATTGCTGATTTTGGACATTTTTACTTCAGAGGACCTCACTCTATTAAGAAAAATATGSCTCTGACACCTTTTTAACACCATTGCAGAGGGTTGTAGAGCAGGTAATGGRTAACACCTTAGATTGCTTTTCAAAAGACCATGATTGACCTTTGCACCTTTCCTCTGGGTGCCTGCCAGGTTTCTCCTCATCCTTCACAGACATCCCAAACCTGAATTCAATGCTTCAGGTTCAGCTCAGGTACATGTAGCCCTGAGTCCATGACAGAAGGTTATGGTTATTTGATTAGARCAAAAGATGTTTTACTCTGAACAGCCGTAATTTACCTTGCTGGGATTTTTTCAAGTTTGAAGACAGGAAGTTTACCTTTTTCAAGAATGAAGACAGGAAAACTGCAATTTGTGTGAGATCTTTTGAGTTTGGACTTGATTTTCCTAAAAATCCTAAAAGTCCTTATTATTTTGAGACCTAAAATAACTTCAGTTTACAAACAATTTCTAATTGTTTATCTTTATAACAATAACCAAAAGTCATTAGGCATTCAKCCTCAAGAGATAGTCTGCCATGATATTGTAGGCCTAGCATTTAATTGTTCTTTTTCTAAAGTTCTTGTGCATCCCTCAAGCTCATCTCATCTACGGTATTCCTTGTTTTAAGTCATTCAGAATTGTTATGTTTCAATGCTCAATTTTATTCAGAAGGAATATTCYCTTTTGTTTTTCTCCTTTCCTGATGCCCTGATGCCCGGGAAGTCTTCAGTACAGTGTAAATTTTTCTGCAACTGCTTTTTCCAAAATATTGTATGCTTAGACCTCCTTTCCAGTGGGTCACAATGGTTCAAAGAAATGTTTCCAAAAGTACTGTTTGGGGAAAAGAAAAAAAAAAAAGAGTCAGAGCAATTTTTGCCAGTGTTGTCACTGGATTCAAAATCAATGGATATCTTATGATCCCTCAAGATGTGAAAGTGCAGCTAGTCTKTTTTTCCACATGCTGTGAAAATAGTGGTCAATACAGAACTTAATGTGTCAGCAAACATATGATGTAATCTATAGATAGAGACAGGAAATAAACAAAGCATGTAATTATTAGGGATGACCTATTGCAACACTCCTAGACACTAACAAACTACTTTTCCAAAGTGTATGGCCTGGTCATTTGCTAGGGTGTACTTCMTTAACCATTGCTGCCGAACGTTGCTGAGTAAGGCACATCAGTCGTGCCTTGAACCAGAATTATAAAAGAAATCTGTCTACAAAATGTGCGTTGGAAGTTACAAGTCATAAAATATTCATTCCTGTTACTCCACGGATGGTTAGATTAGAGTAATTCCCAACATAGCAATTCAGCTAATACATTTGATCTGAGGATTGTTAATCATTTTCAGACGAAGTCACTCCAATGGGTTGACACGCCGTGGGTTTCACTCATTTTGTAATTAGACAGAACAATGCTTTCTCATTAACAAGTATGGTCTAGAATTCCTTGATATTGCATAAAAAGGGCCTTTAGCAGCACTTGCAGAATCTTCAAGAATCCAACCTAAAGCATTTCCCTTTTGGCTCCACACTAATGTTTGCATTTTATAAAATGCAGTTCATTCCTTCTGTTTGCTCTAAGATGACCTTCCTTTCACGTGATAGAGTTGTTGCTATTAAATGAATTGTTACTGCTGGATGAAATACTCTCAAGTCCCTAAAGAGCTTACAGAATGATTGCCAAGCACCTGCATCACAAGAATGCTCTTACTGGAGCAGAGGAGCAAGACATGGACACAAATTATTTATACATATCATGATCATTGCACATAACCTGTATGAAAGCTTTTAATTTGTATGAAAGGTGTTACGAATTAATTACAGTGTTGTAAGTTTTTCTTCAAAAGAAGATTTTGTCAGCAGAATCATAATCTGGACATGACACATAGCATGGCATGCGCTCACAGCATGTTCTTGTGTATGCATAACCATTTGGGGAGACACACAATCATTTTCTGTCTCTCATGTGCATTTCATGTCTTGTACCACATATCTGCCAGTAATAAAATTTGTGTTCAGCATGTCTTAGAATGAAATCTKTCAGGAAACACTAGTGTAATGATTAAAGAGCAGAATAAATAAACTTTGTGTGATATTTGCATACMTGTCAAATGGCCTTGAAAATATACTGACCACGTGCTGATGACATTTTATTTTAAAATCTAGATATTTTAATTATATTAAAGGCTTAATCTGTTGAAATACTAAAATCTTGGTCAGAATACTGCCAGGATTTTCTGTTCTCTGTAATTATCTGACAGAGATTTTGCATTCTTAAAATTTGCTTTGGAAATAGGCAGAGTCCAGTCAGGGAGGCAGTGGTGTTCAAATTGGAGTTAACAGCTACAATCATAGATTAAAATGTAAAAAGATCTAATGTATCCTCTAATGATTTAAAATATGTTCTCTTACTTGTTAGATTTCTGACATTTTACAGTATGAGACCTAACCTCAGAGAAGGAAGGAGGCAGGTGAAAAGAATGAAATGAGGCAMAAGGACTTCACTATGATGAGGAATGAGGATAACAAGCATGTATAATGTCACCTAGCCAGCAGGAGTCCAGCCTGTGCTGACGAGGAGGGAAGACTTTTTCAGCTATTGAAAACGCTTTTCTCTTCATAAAATTAGCTACCACCTTCTTCTTCAGAAAGAGCTATGTGTAGGGGAAAAAAAAAAAAGAGCCCTTTTTAACAATTCCATTTCCAGGAGAGCCAGAAATAATAATGTAAAAATGTGGGTATGTAACCTAAAACATGTTTGAAACCAGAATATTGAACCAGAGGATGTAAAGGCAATACGTGTTTAATTGGAAATAGACCCCTTCAAAAAAAAAAACAAAACCCTGAAGTAATTTTTTTTTRTTTTGTATATTTTATAAACCTTTTAGTCTTCAATAAATCTTTTAACCATTACACTCTTTTTGAAGCTTACAAGAACCTGTTTAGACTGCTAGGTCAGTTCCTACACACCAAGGCATGTTGGTATTTCTTRGAATGATGACCACACCAAATCCTTAGGTTGTGCAGGTCCACCTTGTGAAACTCTTACTCTTCTTTTGAGCAGTGCATTTCTGGAAGAATGGTCTCCTAGACCACAGAGGGCCTAATGTGGAATTTTACTATTCATTATCATGCTGCAATTATTCTAGTTTTAAAGATGCTGTTTGATGCTGAAGGTTTGCTCTAACTCCACTATGTGCTGTTTGAAAAACAGGCAGACCATAGGCATTGGAACCTGTGTCCCTGTATTTGGTCTTTTTTCTTTCTGGAATTTGTTAATGTAGTTGAGTTTTGGCAGGCATGGGAGAAAAAAWTACCTCCGAGTAAGGAATTGATGGATAAAGTTGAGTGATTTTTTTGGATAGAGAAGGTAGTTTAGACAGTGTGATATGTCAGCAATATCTGTTCATGTGACCCGTGGACTTCCCTTTGTCATCCTATGCCTGAGAATATATGAAGGGGGCTGGGAAGGCAAAGGGACGTTCAACTGTCATCACTGGCATCTTCTCTGACCATTACACCATCATCAAATGCATTGGAATTCTCATTTGATTCAGATTTTTCCTTCATGTTCTGTGGAGTCCTAAATACATTTTCATAACCACATAGCTGGGAAGATCTAGGTACAGACTACTTTCTAGGAGAGGAAATCTGCTGCAAGATTGAAAATTTGAGTCCTTTGACATTTCAGTAAAACTYAAAACTGTTTGAAATATGACTCCTTTCAGATTTTGCTACAGATTGGAAACTTGTGTTTTTTTCATCARAAGCATTATGACGTTTGTTGATCAGGCACTGGAGACAAACATATCTCAGAAAGGGCTGAGAAAGCACAAGGTCAAAAATTGTTCTTGTTGCACAGATAAATACACAATAGATCCATGCAAGTGGTTCTATAAATTCCTTTCATGGACTTGACTTTGCACAGATGAGTTTGTTTAAAACCTATGTGTTTGCATATAATTTATACAGAAGAAAAAGAGTACAGGTCATTGCATCTCCCTAATTTTTGGACCTTTTAGRTTAATTGAATTCATAAAGCAGCAAGACTAAGAAATATTATTTTAGGATTAGTCCATTTTAGCCAAATTTATAATTTTCCGTATCTCACCTGTTGTAGTTTTCTAAAACAGGTGACAATAGRGAATAATTTTCTGAGATTATATAGTGTCAAATATGTTGAAAAATACACAAAATATGTCAAGGAAAACCTCCTCAATATGTAATATGAAGTAGTGTAGAATTTGTTTATGTCACTATGTGATGACTTTCTAAAGAGCTGCCTACAGTATGTGGTAGTGCTCACATCCAGGGAGCCAGAGTACCAAGGAAGATGAGATAGAACATGAGAATTCCTGAAGCTGTAGTAGCTCCTGCTTGTCTTAGACCGTTTCCTACAGGTGATGGGTTCCAAGAAGAGTGAAACCAGTTAGGTGCTCTGCTTCTGGCCTAATGAACAGTTGATTGCAAGGACAGACGGCGTAAGTTCTGACTGAAATCCACAAAGGTTCTTGTGTGTGTGTCTTTGAACTTGAAGTGCCATCTTTGAGTTATGTACTGCCATTGTAGAGAAGGTAACCAAGTGGGTGGTTCCTTGGATGCTTGTGAGGCTCACAGATCCCAGGATTCAGTCTTACACAGACCCTTCCCATGTCATGTTCCTTCTGAGGCCTCTCTGAACCTCGTTCTTTTGCAAAGACGAGTACGAAGATCAAAAGAAGGTATCACAAATCTTTTCTTGCTGCCATCCTGGATTTCCTTTTGAGATATTTTTAAGTTTAGCCCAGTATTAAATTAAGATATGGTTGCAGATGTCCAGTTCACAGGTTTGTCTGTAAGCATCAGATCTGGTAGGATGGCAAATACATCAGGAGGTATATTTAGAGAGGTGAGGAAGGAGCACTGAACAGATGAAAATGAAAGAATCAAGGTAGGGCAGAAGAGAAAGGAGAACAGACTGGGACAAATGTAATACGATCATACTCCTAGTAAAGAGGAGAATTAAAAATAGAGGAGATAAAAGAAGATTATGGATTAGGCAGGAGACTGAGAGCAAGTGAAAATGTGATTGAACTACCAAAAGGGAAATTGTAAAGATAAGAATGCAGAATGGAAGTGACCATAACAAGGGGAACAAGGAGAATGAATGCAAACCACAGGAGGAAAAAATAAAGATGAATAAAATGGAATTCATATGGGTGATTTTAAGTTGTGCTTGGGAAGCAGGAAAATCAAAAGGATTTTTCAGTAGAGAAGTCAAAAATAAATAGAAAAAAAAATTATTGTGAGCTTTCCTTTATTAGTAGGGGCTGTGTGTCATTCCATTACATTCCATCACATTCCTATAGTTCCGTGAATTTCAGAAACATAGCAAATATTCTTAGACTTTGTTGTATTGATTTACCAGATCAGTTTGATTTCTCTAGACACAGGGCATGTAATGAGTCTCCAAACACATTAAAGTTTTAATTTCTTAATTTCTGAATTTAAAAAAAATCTATTAAAGGTGTTCAGAAAAGAACAGAATGAGTTTGACCTTTATTTTGTTTTGTCCTTTGAGTCTGTGAGTGTCTTAGCTTTTGTTACTGARCAGTTCTTGAAGGATTGAAAGAAATACCCATTTTATCTTTGCCGTATTTGGAATAAGAGATTCTGTTCTAGCAAAGACGCTGGAGGCAAGGGGTGAGGAAAAGGGAAAGCTGACTGTAAAAGGTGCAGCTATGTGAAGCTAGGTTTGAGCTAGTGACATTTGGGAGATGTTCCTGTACTTCTGAGTAAAAAGACTCAGCATTCTTTTCCTTTATCCTGTGAAGACAAGCTGCATTCCCTTTTTTCCAGTTATATTCACTTAGTAATTAATAACGTAACTGTTCTGGTGGTAAACATTTTGCAGCTGTGCTTTTCAGAGCTGGAGCATGCAGATACATCTTATGTGCAGGTGATCTTATCTTTTTGCTATTTTCTTTTTTAGCCAAAAAGGTTTCATACACATCAGGTGGTGTTTCCAAAAAGGCTGAAAGGCTGAAAACTGCCTAGAAAAGAAACCAAGTTGTAATGTTATTTCAGTGTAATCCAATATGAAGGATCTGRATTATTTTAGGATGTTCTCTTTTATCACTTAGCCATTGTGAGCTAGTTGGGATCATAGGGAGAACTCCATGGATGTCCAGAGGTGAAGAAGAAACATTTATATAGTCAGACCTTTAACAACTGTTGTAAATCCAATACCATTTTAAATCTCATTTACCATCACTTACCCTGTGGTTAGGCATGCTGTATTAATACACAAAGAACAATATTTGTTGACTCTGTTTKACTGTAAGGCAAATATTAGTTGAAAAATTTAAAATGATTTTCATCAGTCTTTCAGACTTAGACTAGGACTTACGCTTATTAGAATTCCAGGTCATGTTTAATTGTTTATCCATTCTGTGTAGGTACTAGGATATCCAAGTACTATGTAAACAYTTGGACTGAAGTGTTTCTGAAAGCCACAAGTTTAATGTGGTATATTTCAGGCATTGTTAATACACCACACTACTGCATGCTTTGCTTGACCCATAAAGCACAGCAATARCCTAGGAACTGGACTTCTAAGGCAGACTTCTTAAACTAAGGACATTCTTTATTTTTCTTTAACTTACCAGAACTCCTAAATTTTAATTTCAGTTAACAAATTTGAATTGACACCTTCAGCCTCTCAAAAAAATCTACAGAAATGCTATTTTRCCATGTTTCAAATACAAATGAATAAGGTCTATTAGTCAATTTTCCCTCAAAAATCTTAGCTCACCAGATACATTTAGGTTCAAACTAAGACCAGATTTGATCAAAATGTGGTTTAGAAGTTCTTGTAACAGCATCAATATTTTTGTCAAAATTCACAAAATTTTTATCAATTATCCACTGAAAAAAAAAATGGGATTTTCTAGTAAATACCTCATATAAACAGTCCTTGCATTTAAACAGTCCTGAAGTATAAGCTCATCTGTTGAATTAATAGCCTGTATCTGGGAACATGTCATCTGTTTGATGCCATTAAGGTTTTTTTATGCTACAGAGCATCTGCGCACAATGGTGTAGGAATGTTGCCTTTCTGTGCATTGTGCGCTGGCAGGAACACTAACATGGATATATCTGCTGATTCGTGGGTTTGGACTTGTTTATTTGTCTGCCAGTAAGAGATTACTGAGTTTACCACTGWCAGAAACCATTATCCTAGGATAATTTTGCAGTTAGAAAGGCAGCTCTTTCCCACCTTTTGCAGAATGCRCACCAGCCAGAGGCTGAAACAAATCTGAAGCCTGTCATAGGAATTTCCTACTGCTGAGAGTCCACTGTCTCATTATCTGAGATAGGCACATGCAAACCTGGGRTGTGATGACCAGTGGAGAAACCTGCTAATTTATGTACCCACCATCTGCACTACATCTGGATCCAGGAAGATTTAGTAGTCTGTGGACCTGGAGGGGAGGCCTGTGCAAAACTGCAGAGGCTCCTTGATCCTGCAGTATACCTGCTTTCCTGACRAGCTCTTCCAGCTCAGTGATGCCTCACTCATCCCTGCACATGCCTTCAGTAGACTCAGGTTTTAAAGGAAGGCTGAGGATCCTGTTTCAACATAGCACAGATGAGGAGTGTGTGTCATCAGTGGATGATTGATAAAAAAATTGTGAAGTTTGATAAAAATACTGATGCTTTTACAGGAACTTTGATACTTTTGAACTACATTTTGATCAAATTTGATCTTAGTTTTATCCAAAATGTATGTGATGAGCTATGATTTTTGAGGGGAAATTGTCTGATAAGCCTTGTTAACTCGTATTTGAAACATGGCAAAATAGCATTTCTGTATGATTTTTTTGAGAGGCTGAAGGTGTCAATTCAAATTTGTCAACTCAAATTAAAGCTTAGGGGTTCTGGTAAGTTAAAGAAAAATAAGGAACTCAGATCTGCCTACCACCACCCAGTGTTAAGATACTCAAATCAGAGACATTTCAGTCAAGGGTGGTGAACTAGAGCCTCTGTTTAATTTGACTGAACTCAGGGTTGAGTTTATAGACAGTACCCAACATAGTGATATGTCCCAGTTACTCTTATAAGCATGCTTAAAAGCATGAGTAGTAAATGCATTTTGTAGGAAATGAGGCATTTTATTCACTTGTTGGTCTATAAAAATGTGGGTAACTCTCRCTTAGCTCTTCACTAAAAGAATTAGTAATAATTTATAAGACAGTCATACATTATTTATAAATATACTCACAGTATAAAATATTCATGTTTTTCCAAGAACTGGGAAAGCAAAGTAGGGCTTCCACAAAGCATGGTAGATATTTTTTAGTTCCTTTTCACACAGCACTGACATTATGCAGCTTTTTCTTCCTTCCATTTTAAAATCCATTTATTTTTTTCAGGTTTATTATTTTAATTTACATACTTATGCACTACAGCTGTGTCAAGGGGGAAATGATCTTTTTTAATAATAACATGGGGGCCTACATGTGCTGTTTGGTGTGCATTGGGAAAAACTTTCTGATGTGTGCATAACCTTCCTGGAATCACAATTGTTGAAAAGTCTCACAGGCTCTGCTGCCGACTACCAAGGCAATAACACAGTAATGAAGCTTTAAGTTGACTGCATCAATCTTTCTCACAGTACTGCACTCTAATTTCACCAGCAGTATCCACAATATCTGACACTGCAAAACACTGAGTAGTCTAATCAACCCTGCAAAAAATCCATAGTAACTGAAGTAATCAAAATACAAGTTATTGTTTGAGAAATTAGGATACTGATGAGCCTCAAGTCTTTGGTRTTCTTTCTTGTTTTTGTGTGAATCATTATATTGAGTGAAAAATTGAGTGGAACTTTTTTTCTGTATGCTATTAATGAAGTCATGACAGACTACCTGCATTTTTTTTGTTTTGCATTTATAGCATAAATMTTAAGAATTCAGTATGTGAATTGAGGAGCTTATTAAATGAGAAATAATGATGTACCAGTTAGTGCAAGATGYTTCACACACACAATTTGTATTGAATACAAACTGAACATTTCTTTTGAAAATCAGAGGGAAAAAAATCCTCTCTCTGTCTAAAAGATTATTTTTAATAGCACAGAATAAAAATGCAGCACTCTTAAGGTGGAAGACCTTTCACTTTGTATTCAGGTATCTATCCTCTTGAAATGTAAGTATAATTAACTAAGTCATAAACATCACAGTGATACCACAGTAGTCAACACTCACAGCTATTTTCAAGTCCACAGAGATGCTGCTAGACAGGATGTTTCCTCCATCTTCCTAAAGGAAAAGGAAAAAAGGGTTCTTGAAACCAAAGCTCATCCTGGAAATGCTGAAAAACAGTGAGCTAATTAAAATTTAAAAATAAATCCCCCATGTAACTGTCAGATGTCCATAATTTTTCAGACATTTAACAATAATTCACCTGAACTTAAAAGGTTTCTCTACAGAGTATATTTTTAAAAAATTAAATAAATAAATAAATAAATAAATAAATAAATAAAGCTGATTAACATGTCATTTAGTGTCTTCTAGGAAACAGATATCTGAAAATGAATTGTAATTTATTTTATATTTGGAAGTCAGCAATACATAGAGATTGATAATCTTTCCTGATAATGATGCRTTGCCCTGTACCATAAAATGTTCTCTGCAGTTTTCAGAATGGGTAATATTTCAGTGGAGTGCATTAATGCAACTCTCTTTCCAGTCAGTAAAATGTGAAACACACCATTTTTAAGGCTGTATTCTGGAGCAAGAAACTACTTTTGTGATGATGTGCTTGACATTGTGAGGAATGCATTGCCTTCATGTTTAGCATCTCACTTCACAGCCTGACATTATCTTTCCAAATGAAGTGCCTGAAACAAAAGGCTCCCTGTGGGTATGTCAGGCACTGCCAGCCCCTTCTCTGCAGACTGTTGTATACTGTGTGTGCACAAGCTGAAATACASCTCTTACTGAGAATTCCTGATTCTTTTATTTCTGAGGAGATTTAGAAGGAAGCATGTTTTGTTTTATGGGTTACAGAGAAATCCATCRGCTGCCTTTTTCTCAAAAGTCTTTTCTCAAAGTCAGAGGTTCTGTATTGCTGGCATCGCAAGCCAATGTCCTCCAAACTGTCCMAGTGTCACGTTAAGGCAAAGCACAGTCAGTTCTCAATTTCAAATATCCAACRTAGTTATAAATGCAGTGTTATTATAGTCAGTCCGTGTCTTCAGACACACTGAAATTTTTCTGCAGACCCTCTCCATTCATTTCCAAATTTCTAATATTTATAAACAGTTTTTTATACCAAGACATCTAAAAGTTTAATTCAAATCTGCTCTGTGTTTTGGCTGAGAGATATTGAGCTGCAGACATCTTGGTACAAGTGGCTAAGTTTTTATTCTGAAATAAACATAATGTCACAATTAATTTAAACATCATTGGGAACATAATAGAAAGCTGAGACTGTGGTAAATCCCATTTACCCTTTCTCTGAAATTCTGAGGTACTCAAGCAGGCATGGCTTTTTGGTTTTTCGCCATGTCTGTTGGCTTTCATGCTGTGGGTACCATCACTGCTGAGAAACTGATTATCATAAATCTGTGGAAGTTCATAGCATTAGTTCAGAACAGCTGCAGACTATAGAGAAATTTCCTGAAAGCCAGAAGTGATTATACTTTGATGAAATGTCAATGAAGTATTATTAACTGATTTTAAATATTATTTCTATTTTGAGAAATAACCTGCAATAATTTTCCCTCCAACCTAAAGAAACAATAGATATTTCCAGACTAAAATTATTTATGGAGAAAGGTGAAAATTAATTTTTTAAAAACTTTATTTGCCAAAACTTTGAGGGAATTGCCCACTGGAAAATGAGATACAGAAATCAAGTTGTATTTAAATCTTTTCTGTTCCTCAAAGAAATGTACYAGAATGATAAAAGAGCTGCAGTTCAATCTGGAACTTAATTGTATATGATAAACCAAGGTTCATATGAGTTTAGGTTTTTTGTTTTAACTTAAAGCTATGAAGTTTCATTGAAGCCTGAACTGGAGAAAACTTCACTAGCCTCAAATTAGGAGATGATTGTTTTCATGCTGAATATGTTTCTAAGGAAGCAGAGAACAGAAAATCTGCCATCTGATTAACCACAGTGAAACACAACTCAAAAACTGCAGAGAACTTTTGTATGCCAGGCAACTCTTGTGACTATAACAGCTTAAATTAAAAAAAAATTTAAAAAAAATTAAAAAAAAAAAGTTATTAATAAAAAGCTTAAGAGGAATATCAAATGTTGCAAGAGGAATTTTAGACGTGTTTTCAAATGACAAAAAAAAGGCAAAAATAGTTTGGCTGTTTAGACTAACCATAATTCTTTATATTATTAGAATTATTTAGCTGATTAGTAACCAGTAGAAAACAATGGGAATGAACAGACTTCCAGYAGAATGACAGAACCTACTTCAGAAACAGTTTGAGATACATAAGGCAACAGCGAATAATTATGTTTAGGAAGTATCAGAGTATAATTCCAAAACAAAAAAAWTTTCCCTTTTACAAGAAGACTGTGAAGAATTCACTCATCTGATAACCAGGAATCTCCTGAACTCTGTCTAAAGCTGTTCATTTCCAATGTGGTATATGTCATGGGAATTAAGTTGCAGTGTCTCTTCCCCCACAATTTGCTGAGGAAGATGAGCCAAACTCATTAAATCTTGTCTCATAARATGAAGTCTTGATTCCCCATACACTCCTTTTTTGCTTTTTTCTCCATTCATTCCAGTTTCTTCTTTCTGAACAAGCCTAAGCATGGGTACAKATAGTATTTTGCATGGAATTTCCTGAGTGGCTTGCACAATGGCACTGAACTGCCCCTTTCCTACCGAATGTGCTTTGCTGTGTGTATTCCAAGGTCRTAACTTTCCTAGTGGCATTGCTACACTAAAGGACAGATCCCTTGTCATCAGGTTTTCTAGTATTTCCTCCTAATGAATTCCCAGTTTACAGAAGGATTGATTGAACACAAATCAAATTATTTTGCATCTTGCATTGCAAACTTTCTCGATTTCTGTTAATCCTCAATGTCATCCAGACCCAATTTGACTCATTAATAAGAATACTTCTGAATATTATCTCATTAGCAGGTGTCTAGATTGGGTAGAGCAGCAATTACAATCATAATTCTGCCTGTAGTTTTCTTAACCTAGATAAACACCACACACTTTACTTATGTTRCAGAACAGAAAAGCCATAAACTAATGGTAGAGGCATAACAAGGCATGCTGAGAGTCACTCCAGGAAACATGATGTTTGCTTGCAAAATGGCTCAGGAGATGCTCAGAATATTTTGCTGTCATGTATACAAACTAGACATTTTCCTTTCTGTCTTAAAGAATAGTACATTTTATTTTTGACAGTAATTCAAGTCCTTTAAATTACTGAAAATCATTTGATCGGTGAATGTTTCTAGAGGGCCAGAGCTGATTTAATGTTCTTACAGGCTTACCTTTGCTTCTGAGAACTGAACTCTGTCTAGATGAAAACTTGAGCAGACATAAACAGATATTACCTGGGTTCGTGTAACTTTTTGTAACCGAGCCTAGGGCACCCTTTATTTTTGTTTTCCAGTGAAATGTCAGAATTTTGTGCAGAATGCATATGGGTTTTCTTAGAAAAAACTAGTTTCAAAGGAAAAAAAAGTTTCTATTTCTGGGAAAAAAAATGCTAATAGAAAATGTTCAACAACTTCTATTGTCTGAGTCATTTTAAATTTCCCCAGTCTCAACTGGTCAAAGGTAAATAYCATGAAACCTTTTCAAGCTATGTTAACACCAGCCTAGTATCAGTGCCTTTGTCTAAAACCAGACAATTTTCCTAGCAGTCTATTCTGCAATTTTTGCAGAGAGCTCTCGTGTAATTACACCAAAAGTGCTTAAAATGAAGATGCCTCTCCTTTAGTTAGGCACTAGTTCAGCTCTCTTTAAAGCAATGTCCCCATTGTGGGCTCTGCAAATCAAGCAATGTGCTGCAAAACTGGAGAGTTTAGGTAAAAAAAAACCTGTGAGGTTGACTAGAACTGAAAAACAAATATAATTCTTGTAACAGAATGTTTTTAGTTTATTGAAGGGAGGGTTAAAAAGCCACCCAGCTTCAACCTCAGAGTGGATACAAAAGGGCAAGAAAAGCGTCATAGTTGTGATTTTGAAACAGCAAGCGAAACTGTTAGAAGAGCCAGTGTTGGGAAATTGATATCGTGCAAAACCTAGACTACAAGGAGGATTACAGTCTTGATTATGAGCATGTTATGACAAAATGCAGACAAAATGCAGTAGCTTCTCTATGATTTCAAAACAAGATTTATCTTTAAAAGAAAGAAAAAATCATGGTCTATTTGAATGTAACTGTTGTATTTAAACAAAAGATAATTCTAGAAAATACTAGTTTATGCAATGGAACKGATGAGATGACTACACTGGTCCCATCTGTCCTTAAAATAGCTGATTTTGTGAATGCCATTTTCTCTAACATAACATTGTCATAACGCAGTTATTTCACTCTGATCTTTTTTTTCTTCTGTCTTCTGTTACGTTTTGTTTTCCTTGCTTTGTTTTTTGGGGTTTTTTTTCCCCATTACATATTTTAATTTCCTTGCTTTGTGTGTGTGTGTGTGTGTGGTTTTTTATTTGGTTGGTTGGTTTCGTGCTGTTTTCGTTTGGTTTGGTTTGTTTCTTTGTTTCGCTCCAGGAATTGGTCAGGGGGTTCCGGTGGTGGCCCTTATTGTGGAAGGAGGCCCCAATGTCATCTCCATCGTTCTGGAGTACCTGCGCGACACTCCCCCTGTCCCCGTYGTGATATGTGACGGCAGTGGCCGAGCATCTGACATCCTGGCCTTTGGTCACAAATACTCTGAAGAAGGAGGGTAAGTCATTTCTTAGTGTGTGTTCTTTTTCTGGCCACAACTTCAGTTTGGTGGTAAAACAGAGCACAGGAAATTATTAACAATCTTGTGAAAAAGCGRCACCAGCTCACGTGGCTGTTTCCATCCTAGATATGGGTGAAATATTGCAGGTATTCAGAACAAAACAAAACAAAATGAGCCTTGAAGAATCTCCACAGAAAGTCAACAGAATAAAGCATGTGTAGAAACAGTATCATGGAGTTACTTGCCATGACACTAGCACATAGAAAAGTACAGTGTATGGTATCTTGCATTTGTGGGTTAAAGGATTCAGTCAAGGGCAAGGGGAGCTGCTCTACCCAACTTATTGATCCTGTGTCATTGTAACACGGAGTGCTGCTCTCTTCAGGTTTCATTTACCCCTGTATGTTCAGACAAGCTAGCTTGTATTTGCCCTGCCTGTTGAGCCTGATTCCCTGATTCTGCATGCCGGTCTATATTCCCACATGACTGCTTWATCCAAATACATTAGACTTCAGGTACAAATCCTGATCCTGGATCCTTTTTTCCCCTCTCTAACCTATGTTTGAATAGTGCTTAACAATATGRGGAGAATACCAAATAATTGCCACATTATCTGAATTCAACTACTAGCTTTTTTTGAGATGAAATGTAAGTAGGTTATACAAACCTGTGTCTCTATTAAAGTCTAGATCGACSTAATACATCTAAATTGCACGCAGAGATTTATTCGGCAGTTCATTGTGCAATCAGACTATCGAGTCAAAAACCTGTTTTAATTCTGGCTGCTGGCCAGACCCTGGGTGTTCTCTGAGACACAATATATCTTCCATTTGCTTTGGACTGGATACCTTTTCTAAATAATTCAAAACTTGCATCATTAATGGCAGAACCAAATTCACTTGAATGTGTAAATTGTTATGCTGGTTTTGCAGAGTCTTGAACTCTCACTCATGGAGGCCCAACAGGGATTAATCTTCTACMCAAAAGAATGTGTGCATATGTCTGCTAAGCACTACTGTGAGTCCTGTGAGTTTTTAAGTTAATTTGAAAGTTTGTTTCCATGGGGGATTATGTCTGGAGATGAAGAGGAGCAAATRTATCTCCCTGCTTGAGTTTTGATCACTGTTTTGCTGATACATCCATTTGGAGAAATCCTTAACAGAGTTGGGCAATTGCCTATCTGCCCAACAGATCCTTTTGTACTGGGTTTCAAAGAATTGTGATATGCCAGCCTTTCCTCATTTTTATCTATTCTTCCTAAAACATTCCACATAGCTGAAAAATGAGTGATTTCTCATATTAATGAAGGTGCTGTACCCCTTTACAATGCCAATGCCTGTTCATCCTTGAAAAGACAGGGGGACAAGCTTGCATCTGTCTTTTTAAGGCCTCATTGTAGGCTTTCCTCATGAAAAGGCGGGCATGTCATTCCCCTGAGACAGTGKTTGGTGGACATTTTCACTGAGTGTGGCCTCACTGTTGTGCAGTGAGTGAGGTGCCAGCACAGCCCGGAGCTGTGCCCACACTCCTCACAGGAGGTGCCGCCCGCAGCCCATGAGGTACCACGAGCACGTCAGAAGGAGCAGTGAGGCATGCCTGGAAGTAAAAATGTCTTCAAGGGCAAATCAGTTTTGAGGTCTCATTGTCTCATTTCTGTCSCTGAAATTCCAGGGAAATAAGGCACATGTGCAGTGTTCCACTGAGCTGAGGTTTCAGCAATATGAGTATCACATATGCAGAACTAACTCAGATGTGAGGTTTGAAGTTTATCAGAACTTTTATATCAGTGACTAYGTGTTGCTTTGGTCTGCAAAGTCTTAAACAGAGTTTTAAGAATGCAATAGGTGGCTACATTTCAGTACAAATAAATAAAATTCTCAGAAATAATTTAGTAGAGCTGAATAAATTCCTGGTACCTTTTACATTTTAATGACAAGCTATGTCCACAGGATAACTTATATGAGAAGGCATCTTAAATGCAACCTTCCCTGTGTGGTGAATTGGAAGTATTATTTGGCTGCTCGTCACTATTGGCCTTGATTTAAAAGGCAGGTTTTCTGGGCTCTRAAGCATTTTTTTTTCCTTTTCCTTGAAAATACAATGAGCAGCACTGAGTGTTGAAAGCATAAGAACAATCATAAACATGTAAATTTAGTCCCTACTAAGCCCTCAGTGAATATCTTAGTTGATAATAACTCTCCTCCACATAAAGCTAGAGCATTTTGGACTGTATAATCAAGGATGGATGCCTTCTCATTTCATTGTCTTGCATAAAAGCAAAAGCTGAAAGTAAAACAACTGCAAAGTGCAGCTTTATAGGATTATTTTGAAGCTTTTAGTCCTCGGAGGGGTTTTTTTCCCCATTATTAAATACTGAATTTAAAATAAGAAATATGAAACACTAGGTTAAAATTATGTCACTTCTTAGAAAAATATTTCCTCACAGAATGGGAAATTACTTGCAGTATTTGAATGCAGTCTCCAAGTTGAATTTATAGCTCATTAACTACTCCATCACTTCTACTCCTGCAAGCATGAGACCCTGAAGAGTTCAGTTTAATCCCATAAAAATGTACTTCTTGCCGAATGTTCACTAGGAACTATCAAACATTCTCTGTTCTTTAAATGAGCATCCTCATATGAGAATCATTAAAAAATGCCTTTGGACTGATCTTTTTCTGGATCCACTGTGGCATAGTTTTTAGGCTTCGAATCTGAAGAATATTATTTAAATTTCTTTTTGCTTATAGGCAAAATACAGGAATTTTTCACTTTGAACAAAAGGGATCATAATGTAAGTGTGGTATGGGTCTTCAGTATCCCCCATGGTGTCTATCACATCATGGGSGATCATGGATCCAGATCACATCTGAATTAATTTGTAAAATTGTTTTCACACTTCATGTTTTTTTTGTATCATTACTTTTCTCTTGTAACAAAGTATTTTTCAGATCAAAACCTGGACTGAAGAAGGGCCCTTTGTTGATCTTGGGAGGGTCAATAAGTCATTTCTCTTTTGGGGAAGCATTCAATAAACTGTAGTCAGGGGAAAAATTATGATGAAAAACATCACGGAATGTTTGCAGGGAAGCTGATTCCTCATAAAATTACATGGAAGTCACGCCCATTTGAATACAATGAAGTAATAATTACCTTTCTTTTCTGTTTYTTCTCCTAACAATGATATGCAAAATTTTTGGATTTGACAATGTGTAAGAAATTCAGCCAGTCCCACAAAACTGCACAACTGTATCTTATTTGTAATTCCATTGGAAGAAGGCATGAGCAGAGCCTCAAGTCTCTTACAATATGGTATGATTGTCTAGAATACAAATCATAATTAAAACAAAACAACTCCTAAGCTTCATATAAAAAGGGCAGGGAATAGTTTTCATACCCCACTGATATTTTATGGATATATTTACTTTATCCTGGGAAAAGAAATAAACTTCACAAATGAAAAGTTAGAAACAGATTTATGTGCAGTCCATTGAGTGAAGTGTATTAAGGACTTTTCAAAGCATTTTGAGAACAATACATTTTAAAAAACCTATGATGCAATTGTATTTTGAAAGCAGGCTAGAGCATAGTTCTTGTAGCTCTCTAGAACATTGTAGGATTCCAGTACTAAAAATCTTCAGAAAAAAAGAAAGCTAAACAAATTAAGTGGTGGATTATAGGCCAGATCTTTCTCCAGTGATCACCACAAAATCCTATGCCAGGAGTTTGAAAGATTAAGTGAAATGTCTCTTATCTCCTCAAATATTAGGCACAACTTTAAAAAATATTCTTTCTGAGGAGGGAGTAGGCCAAAATGTTGTCATCTGTCTTCTGCATCAGCCAAAGCAAGGAAAAAGTTTTGCTTCACTATTTAATCATCCAATGTGTCTTGGACAGAAAGAGACTGTAGCCTTTTTTATTTTGTCAGTTCAGGTTTTTTAAGTGGTCTCTCCTGATTGATCCTAAACAGGGAATCATAGAACCATAGAATAGTTTTGRTTGGAAGGCATCTTTAGAGGTCACCTAATCTGACTCCCCTACTCTGGGCAGGTTCCTCTTCAACTAGATCAGGTTGATCAGAGCCCTCTCTGACCTGCCCCAAATGTTGCCAGGGATGAGGCACCCACCAGCTCCCTGGGACACCTCTTCCACTGTTTTATCATTCTCTTTGTAAAAATCTTCTTCTTTGATTCCAATCTGATCGAAATCAACACTYTTAGTTTTAAAAACATTGTCCCTTGTCCTGTTCAACAAACCCTGATAAAAARTTTGTCCCCATCTTTCTTAGTGCTCAAAGACTTCAATAAAGTTTCCTTGGAGCCTTCTTTTCTCCAGGCTGAACATCCCAAACTCTCTCAGCGTTTCCTCACAGGAGAGGTGCTCCAGTCCTCTGATCAACAACATTGCCTTCTCTGGAGCTGCTCAGCAGGTCCGTGTCCTKCSYGTGCTGGGACCCCAGAGCTGGCCCCAGCACTGCAGGTGGGGTCTGACCAGAGCAGAGGGGCAGAATCCCCTCCCTCCCCTGCTGCCCACACTGCTTTGGGTGCAGCCCAGGACACGCTTGTTTTTCTGGGTTGTGAGTGCAGATTGTCAGCTCTTGTCCAGCCTCTCACCCACAGCACCCCAAAGTCCTTCTGCAAAAGGCTGGTTTTGAGCTGTTCATTCCTCAGTCCGTGTTGCCATTGGGGGTTGCCCCAACTGAGGTGCAGATTGTTTCACTTGGGTTTGTTGAGTTGTTGGCTACCTCAGCCTTCTCTTTGTACATAATTGCCAGTTTGCCAGCCTTGCTTCTCAGATGGGGTAAATGCTTTCTTCAGTCTTATCTCACTGACACATCTGTAGGAGCCCTTCCTGTTATTCTTTGTATCCTTGCCAAGTTCAGCTCCATCTTTGTCTTGGCTTTCCTGACCCTATCCTGCATAACTGGGTGTGTTCCTAAACTCTCCCCAGGTTACCTGCACCTTTTTCAACTGATGATGCTGAGGTAGACTCGCCACTTAAGGGGACTCTGTAATAAAGTGGAAGGCAGCAGGAGAAGCCAGGCATAGAAAGAACAGTGATCTACTGTTTCATGTTTCTGCATGGTCTGAAACCCTATGTAAACTCATTTTAAACCTAACAAATTGGCATATGCCTTCCAGGCTTCTTTATAAAGTTGAAGTACTCCTCAACAGGAATATTTACAACCCAAATCAAATTTAGGCGGTAGAGAACATATGCATTCCATATGCCAGATCTATATTCTCCCAAGCACTTCTTTCCCATTGCCTTTTGTTGTCKTTTCTAACATGTTTGATGTAGGTATAAAGACTAGATGACTAAACCCATGTTTTTAAATTCAATTGTGTAATGAATATCCTACAGTCTCATTTGTGCCTCCTTGCTGTGGAGAAGCACAGGCAACTTTAAGCAATGCAAAAATCAGGGATTTGGACRTTGTTGTCCCTAAGCAGCTGCCATAAGGTAACAGATACCTGCTTTAGATATCTGCTGCTTCTGATATTTCTCCGCAGCTTCTGCGGGACTAATGATTTTTTTTCTTCTAAATATGAGACGTGAAGATTCTCTGATTTTCATTCCACCAGGTGACTTATCCCCCAAAATATTCTGATTTAGCTAATTTGAAAAACTCAATTATATTTTTTTTAAGTGAGAAACTGCTGTAGTGTAGAAGCTTCCCTGCATCAAAGCGTACATATTCTAAATTAGAGCCCACTGTTTTGTAATGTTGACATTGAGAACAGAAATGTTTCACCCAGAAATCTCCTGAGGAATAAGCTTTTTGTTATGAAGAGGTAGGGTTCAGGTACTAATCGTTCATGTACTGTATTTCTGCTGTTGGACCACTTTTGCAAGCACTGACACAAGCACCGAGGGGAATATAAAATGGGTTCTCTTGAGCTCCTGGAAAATTAGAGTGTTTTCTTAGAGTGGGGTCAGGAACAAAGAAATTTGTTTGTCTTTGTGTGAGGTCCTGTGTAGCATCAGTARAGTGAGTTGATACTGTTGACATTTTCAAGATAAAATTAAAACCATTGACAACGTAAGTGCTCCCAGTTTCAGAAAATTAACTATACRTTGAATTCTTCTAACTCACTGATAGAAAGAAGTCTTCAGTTCACTTAGAAGTGTTGATCTTCCTCAAATTCAGACAGTCAGTGTGGTTCTTGTTTTTGTTAGGAAATCCCACAGAGCTGATAGTTTGMATGACCTTCTATCATGCAATATGTGGGAGCTGATATAAAAGCTTTGTAGATGAGGGACCTCAGCACAATCAACATGTTTTTCTAGAACAGTGTTTTCCAATTTATCTCTAATGGTTYCAGCAATTCCTGGCCTTGAAACCTGCCCAAATCAACCTTCAGTGATTTATGTTTGATACTTTATTTTTTGACCTTTGTCCCTGAAAATGGTTGAAATAAAGTTACAATGTTCCCTCATGACTGGTTTTCTACTTAATCTTATCYTTTTGAATTTCAGACTTATCAACGAGTCTTTGAGGGACCAGTTGCTAGTTACCATCCAGAAGACTTTCACATACACCCGMACGCAGGCACAGCACCTCTTCATTATCCTCATGGAGTGCATGAAGAAGAAGGAGCTGGTATGTTGAGTTCAGTGTTTTGATCAGGTCTTTTCTGTGCCTGTTGAAAGGTATCGCAAATCTGATCTGTGATCCAGACTCTAAAATGATACCATGCTGACTTTTGTTTGTTTTACTCGCATTTTTGCATTTAAAGTGATTAATGCAGCAGATCTGTTCCCTCTGTAAATTTCTCTATGTTTCTTTTGACAGCATATAATCCAGCTAGTAGGGTGTAGACATCACTGCTTTTCAGTCATCCTCAGGCAYATAATGACTAAAATTCTACCTTATTCAGAAAGCAGAAGGTGGCACAATTATGTATCCATCACTGGGATGACATTTTGAAGGTGCTGTGGAGTTGCATGAGTATCACTAGTGATATTACCTTATTATGGATATATGCAACGTGAAAAGAAAGCAGCTTTCTCTGGGGCTCCTGTTCCACAGTGGTGAGGCTACCCCTTGAATACATGCTTGTACTCTCTTGAAGAACACAGGACCTTTCAACAATTTTGGGACGTCAATGAAACTTCTTTTGTAATAATATTTTTGAAGCAAAATAACATTGAAAAAAGCTTGGGATTAATTTCTGGGGGCTTTTATTTGTCACAAACTGACTGGACAGACATACTTCAATTTTGTAATTTCATATTTCTTTTAATATTTGGGGTTGGTTCACATCRCAGCTTCTTGGAACTCTGGGAATTTTGACATTGGTATGCTGGAAAGATTTTATGTCTGTATTGTGATTGCTATATGTTCTTTAAAACTCACAGTCTGAAAGAAATGTTGTAGTAATGGTGCCAAASACGTCGTGGTCAGAGGAAATGGCTTACCTTGGGGTTGTGAGGCACTCCCGGGAGTGGGTGATGCCTTCACTGTTGCTACAAAGCCAGATGTTTCATATTGCCACATCTGTTCCGGTTTTTGTCCTTCCTCAGGCTTGGCCTTCTGATTTATTTGTGCATAAGGCAAAACACTGCTTGATGAACCATCACTGGTCTGATCAGCTCCTCGACAAATAGACAGGAAGATGGAACAGATTGCCTCAGAGAGCTCAGCAACAGCTAAATTAATCATGGCTATTTTCCCTAAGTTCTTGGTCCATGTGCCTGCCGATCTGATTTTGTGGCTGCTGAATTGAGAGGGAACAAAGTAGACAATGCAGGAGAGCTTGTCTTATTACTGTGTGCCCCTCRGTAATTGAGTGCAAACAGGGTACAGGCAGGAAGATAATCATGAAGTGCATCAATACAGCTGAATCGCAAATGAGGAGAAAGAAAATAAAATGCAAGTAACSAGTGCAAGGCACAAAAAGCTTTCTTGGAAATAGTTGTTTCTTCTCTACCTGCTTAAAATGTGTAAAAAGATTGCCATCTCTTATATAAATCTGACTTAATTATTGTAGCCAGGGAAAAAGCATAATCATAGCAAAAATTACCCCTCTTCTAAGACCATGAGATTTTTCAAGTTCTGACATTTTAGTTTTCACTCAGTGGTCTCTGAATTGTATGCCCAGGAGGCATCATGATTATTTAATCATGTTCCATTTACTTGATAAAGTTTAATTTTTTTGTTGAATAAAATCTGAAGTACACAAGCTGAATGATAAGGTGAGGGCCTAGAATAGGAGTCATCTAGGTCTGTTGGATTTGCAAGRCAGAGCAATTTTCGCTTCTCAATTCAATGAGACATTTTATGAAATTATATAGTTATGTAAGTTGACATTACAAGCATCAGAGTTTTGTTCAGAAATTTGTTTGAACCAAGGTGCTTAATGAGAGCTATGGTATAAAAATCTGTTTAAAATGAAGTAGACTATCCCTGTGTACATGTAACTGTMGTTTACAAGGGTAGGACAGTATTTTATATATTATTTATGGAGATTCTCTATTGTCACATTTACATAGAATTCTTTAAAAAAGGTTTATGCCAAGACATTCCTAAAATTTTATAGACCAGTCCACATTTTTTACTGCTTGTTCCCATCTCCTGCGTGCAACTCATGAGAAGCTAAAACAGCCCAATGAAACCTTGCCTGACACTTATTAAAACAACAAAACAAAACAAAACAAACAAAAAAAAAAAAGAAATAGATTAAGAGAAGGGGGAATTTAAGAAAACAAAGAAGAATTTTCGATTAGGTAACTTGCAGTCCATATCAGTTACTCCAATAAGATTGAACTGCATGCATTAAAGATAGATAGATAGATAGATAGATAGATAGATAGATAGATAGATAGACAGACAGACAGACAGACAGACAGATAGATAGATAGATAGATAGATAGATAATGACATAGTGTTCAAGAGTGGGTTTTGATCTTTCATTTTATTTTCATTGCCTTACTGATGTCAGAATACAAATGACAAAGTAACAGGTGAGTGCACTGCCTGAGGAATTCAGCCTGGCAGGGGCATTTCGAGATCTTGGGAGACTGGCCTTGAGTSAGGTGTCAGAGAGGAAGGAGATCTCTCAAGTAGCAGACCAGGAAACTTCATTTCAGGTCATCCCTGAAAAATRCGTAGTGTTGGGCAATAGCTCAGAAGTCTGTTTTCAGCTTTAGGAGTATTTATTTCTGTCTCGGTAAACAAATTAGTCTCACTATTTTCATTTAAAGACTGCAATTCTGGTGTCTGAGTGTTCTGACAAAWACGGGCTGCTCTACTCTTTTGGGAGCACTTCATTTTGCAGCTTAGACTGGCAGGTTGCTGGAGTGCTTTTTCCACAAATCATGACGTGAATTTCTCAGAAGCCAGAATGTGTTTTCCAGCAAGCTGCGTGCGTCTGTCTGTGGAGCTTCATTGGACAGCCACTGGAAAGGCCACTTTGGAGGGCCAGAAAGGTCTATGTCCCTGAAAACAACAGCACTTACTGCAGAGAAACATTTCTCATAAAACAAATTATTCCAAAATAGTGTCTGGAACATCAATACACCTAATCTGTTATCCATTTAATAGCAAATGGAAGTTGCTGTGAATCAGGATAGGCCTAATCTTAACACCTTACTAACAAAAAMTGGTGCATTGACATCAGCTATGTGTACCACCTGCTGGTTAAGTTTGTTTTCTTATTACTACCATGACCATTTTCCGCTAAATTTGTTTTCTTGACTATTTGAAGTTTCAGTGGCTACATTAAGCAAACTAATAGTCTCATTGCCTAGTACTGCATTACAGGAAGGAATTGCAGAATTAAGAGAGCATGGTGGGTGGGCATAGGTTTGTGCRCATCCAGTAATTCCAGAAGCACATTTCCACCAGGAGGCAAGAGATACAGTTTCATTAGCTTCTTGCTAAGAGAAAAACAATAAAATGCCATCTCCAGCTCATGGTAGCAAGTAATTGAAATTTTCTTCTTGCCTCTACAGATCAGTGTTATTCCWGTACCAGTGCATGGTTGCTGTGGCAATCATGTTGGCTGCTCGGGGGTACTGTAAACCTTATTTCTGCTTTGTGCTTTTGAGTGTGTTTGGCAGTAGGTAGKTGCAGATGACTTGATGGGTAACTTGCAACTCTGGTGAAGTCAGATCAAAACAAAGCACATGTCATGCTATGGTAGCTGAGTGCATGGATCTGAGATTAAGACAGCCCACACCATGGGGGTGCTTGCTATTTGTTGTGCTTTTATTTCAAACAGAGATAGATCCCAATTTTCCCAAAATGCATGAGAAGGCTGCCTTGCAAGCCTAATATTCAAATCCCAATATTGCCATACTAATGCAGGGCTTTGACTCCTGGTGGTTACTTTCATGAAATACTGGCAAACTCTTGGGTAATTGTTATGCCCTGGTTCACCCGGGAAAAGTTGTTTTATTTGCTCTGAGCAACGCATGAGAAAAACAACAAAATACTCAGGAGGTTCAATATCCAACTTTTACTTGCAGGCTTGAGAACATTAAGGTAGGATAAGGTACTTGGCATATTTTAAAATGTACCCATGTACCCGTTTTGGTTGGAAATGCAACCGTATATAAAACCATAAAATGTTTAAGGSAAAAGAAAGAAAAAGAGATAATAATATTAGGAAGATGTATATAYACCACCTATGGATCCAGAGATGAGACTTGAGTTTTGCAATTTCAGTGTCTGTTGGTTGAAGCAATGGTCACAGTCTTGATCCATTGGGGCCGGGAAAAGCCCAAAAACACAAAGTCCGATGGGTTAATGTTACATTCAGGCTGAGAGAGAATGACCAGACAGCTCTGCTGGAATGGGGAGTTTTGCACAGGTGATGTAATACTGTGGACCATGGAACACAACCTTACAGCTGCCTCTTAATGTAATTGTGAGAAGGGATGAATGCCTGCAGACATGGGAATGTCGGCACAGCTGAGCCACTTGTGTAAGGGCATTGGCATGATAAAAAGCACTACCCCACCTTCCAGGATTTGCCTCTTATCAGCCTCTTCCCTTGKTCAACACCAAGCTAAGGTGTCCGGAGATGGATGTGCACCCCCTGTGCACCTGGGTAGTTGCTTGGAGCATTGTCAGCAAACAACCTCTACTTCTGCAAATGGTCACTTGTTCGAGTCGTTAACCATTAACATTCCAGTCTCTCACAGTGATTTTTCCGTTTCTTTTCTATGTGGACTACAAATAAGGCTTATTGATCTTTGAGGCTGCAGTTTTGTGTAACTGTAAAGGCTGCAGCAAACCTATCTTATTTCTGGAAGTATTTATACAGGGAARAGTTTGACTCAGTCATATACTGGCTGCAAAAAGTGTTGTGCTTTTCAGCTGGATGTGCAAGCTCAGTAAATTCACATGCTAATTAGATACTGGCTGCAGCTGCTTATTAGCATACACTTTGATCTGAATTAAACATTAGCTAAATCAGATGGACTTTCAAGAATTTACTAGCATATTGTCACTTGATTTCTTTGGCCCTTTCCAGAGGTTAGAAGTTGGTAGGTCTGTTWTTTTCAATACATTTTTCTTCAAAAACAATAAAATCATTTCAGCTAATGTTTTTTTAATGATGATGTAATTTTTTTTCTCAGAGAAAGGAGGGSTTGGTGACTTCTCAAGCAGTAAAATTCAACCGTAGTTCTTGTAGGAGCACGTTTGCTGTGAACAGCATATAATTTGGCAGTAGGCATTTGGAGCAGGAAAGCATCATGTAACTGCTGGCCTGCTGGTTGCTAAAACACCTCTTGTTTCTCCCATGGAAACACTCAGTGACAGTTCCAGCATAAAGTGTACTAAAGATAATTCATCCTCTGGTCCAAACTGATGTGCCAGTCCACTTCAGGACTGACTGTAGACCTCTAGTAATTTTGGAGAAGGTAAAACTTCCTATACAGTCCATACAAATTTAAAAAAATAGTCTAGTACTTAGGTTCTACTTTGTGAGAAAATGAATAGTGGTTTTTARTTCTTCAAATCCCACCTGGTTCTTTTTTTGCTAAAGAAGTAAGACTATATTTTGTGTTTTCAGCTGCCAAGGTGAAGTAAACTGGAGTTAGTCATTGACTCCACAGAGAACAAAATCTAATCCTAGGAGTAGTTTCTTTTTATTTCAGTAATTCAGAGAACATTCACAAGATAAAGA
>NW_026623239.1:2369124-2440196 GCF_030028575.1 Malurus melanocephalus | reverse complement strand
AAAAAATCCACCAAACCAAAAAAAACAAAGACAGCTGTTGTATTGCACTGAACCTGGAATAGCTTTTGGACCATCTGCTTTTCAACTAGTGTCAGATGAGATAGGGCATCTGCTAAGAGAAAGTACAAAAATGTCCAGCCTAACACTGGAGCAGAAATGTGCAGTTTRTTCAGTTATTGGGTCCATCCTGAACCTCTGTTGTGCCATCTTCATATCTTGAATGTGTCTGCAAAGACCAATATTCCTTTTGTTGCTTACACTCAGTAAGCAGATATTTTGCTTATTTGGTGCATTCAGTGAAGTCTTCTTCTAGATACTAATGCAACTTACTAACAATCTTTTCACTTCCTATCTTCCTACATATTTCGTGGTTAAATTTGCAGCTACAGAAATTAAATTTAGAATGTTTCTTTCCCCTCTAAAAATATGAGCTTCTGAAAATATCCATTACCCCACTTATGCTATTAACAGGGAAATGCACACTGAATTGTTATAGTGCTCTGCAAATTTTCTGGATAAGGAAAATGAAGACAAAGCAGTACTTGGTGACACAGCAAATTCTACATAGGATGGTATCAACCAATTTGTACAATCAGGGAATTGGAAGGGTTCWATGCATTTTGTATACTCTATGGTAATGTTCAGAAACCTTTCTTATTGGCAGGCTCTGTTGTGTCTGGGAAGTCATAATTTCTTTTCTCTTCCTTAGAAAATAAAATTACCTTTCAGTATCTTGAGATGGGGCACTGAGACCCGTTCATTACTGCTTTAATATCGCAGTCACAGGCGAKGAGCTCACTGTATGGGATGCAGGTTTTCTGTAGATAAAGCAGGAWCTGCAAATTTACTCTCCTGCAGGAATATCTCACGCTAAGGGAGCTGTCTTTTCCAGGTATTGCTTATTTGGTCTCAACAGCAAACCAGCTAAGAAACTAATGGTTTGTGACTATTTTTGCCCCTCAGTCTCTGCGTGTTGTCATGACACTGTCAGCCKTAATACAGAACAGGCATATGTCTGCATCCTCTATAGCAAAGCAATTTGGGCATCCCTGTATTGTCAGGCTGTTTGAAAATCGTTGCAAAGGAAAACTAGAGATTGAAGTTTCATATGGAGCAAGAGTCCCCAGCATTAACACTTTTGCCACCCAGTCAACTCACAATACTTTACTCTAAGGTCTGCATTTTCAGTTCAGATTGGAAAACACATTTGTCCATGTAAATGTTGCAGACAGTGATATTTTGGGCCATGACTTGTGTGAAACGATTTTCTAGGATGTACAGCAGTGGGAATGACCAAACTGAGTTCTTGTTTTCCTAGAATATCCAGAATATCCATCTCAGTGATTAACTGTCTCCATAACTTGTGACTTCAATGTTTCAGAAGAATATCAATTCTGTCAGTGTCTTGTTAATACCTCGCTCTATAGTGGAAGAGTTACAGGAAGTGAATTACACTTCCTCCACATTTCATGTCTGAATCAGGGTAATAGAAGATCTTGGATTACTCCTATGTTTGAATGAAAATGTCTATCTCAGAAATTAAAACCATTGCTCTCTCTTTGGTTTATCTTAACAAGTTTCTACACTGCAAGTCTCCATGAAATCACACCTCTGCTTAACTGCACAGYCCATGATGTGCACAGCCAGATGATGTAAAGGACCATGTCTGACTTACATTGCCCTGCTCATATGATTTGTGGCCTACAGTTTATATTTACTCATATATCAACAACTTTCAAATCAGAGACTGGTAATTCAGGCAGTGAATGTCCTAATGTGCCTGTATGAAATCAGTTGTATAAGAGAAAAGAAATGGCTCTACTACCAAAACATTTTTGGTCATTTATTCCACTGTAAAATATGCATATTCTATTRCAAAAATGTTGATAGCACTGTAAGACTTAAACAGTATGTGCACATCATGAAATGTGATTTTTTTAAATGAGAGARATCTGTGACATTTCCATAACATGTTTTCTCCATCATTGAGAGTGTCTTGGATGTCCAGACTGGAACAAARGATGCCAGATATGGGGAAAGCCAAACATTTACAGTAACCTCTGTCAATTGATGGCACCTCAATTTCAGAATTGCTGCCATTCTTATCAGCACTTATTGTTTTGCTTGTTGCCTGCTTTTTGCTAGACATTGAGTCTATGGAAAAACAAAACATGAAATGTTACTGTGCTGGCACAATGAAGAAGGAGCTGTAAAATGTTAAAATTTTGCAACCAACATTCAAACTTCTCCCCTTATATCTGCTCTTTCATATTTCCTCATTTGGAATTCTCTTTCATACTCATCAAAATAGCAAACTACTTAATTTATGTTTTCGCTAAACACAATTATCTCTAATCTTTTCATTCCTGARTTTCCTATTATTTGGCTATCCCCCTTCTTCTGCAGTATTACCCACTGACTTATCTGCTCACTTTGATCTTTGTTATGCCTCCACATCAAGCAGCTTTTCCCCTGTGATAAATAGTATTATTCATTCCAAGAAAAAGGCAAATGCTTTCCCCTCTTATCTGAACCATTTTGACACTTTACACAACTGACCTCCTTTAATGTTTTGTTTTATTAAATTCTCTTCTGTTTTCAGAGTAATTTTCCTCTGAAATATTTAGGTAGGCCTACCTAAATTATAAATTTCAACATGTACTCTGGAAGCAATTGCCTATTTTGCTGAACTAACCTSTTTTCTAAAACAGGAGACTTTCAGGTTGCACTCACAACTGCACCTGCRTCTTTTTAGAAAAGGGAGATGTTTTGTTCTGACTTACATAAAACTGTGATGCATAAGAAAAGTTCGCTTAATTGTCAGACATGAAATTTAAAGACACTAAAAAATTTCCCRGAGGTAGCTAAAAGAAAAAATAACTTTGAATATATTTAAATCACCATATAGTTTCTCCTGATGTCATAATGAGATGAAGATGAGAAGCACTTCCATCTCTAAAAGCATGAATAATTTGAAGGATTCTTAGAATGCTAGGTTTGCAAAGCTAGAATGCTTGGTGCTTTCTTTGCTCTCATCACTGCTATCCTGTTCTTTKCCTTCATCTTCAGCTATCCCTTGTGTAGTCAGAGGCACAGTCAATCTGCAGTTTAAGTTATTTTTCTTCCTCATCTCTTGTCTCATTCCTGACAGAGGATAAAACATCCTTCTGTGCAGATGTGCACAGCACTGTCTCTCGAGTTTTGGTGGTGTTTTCTCCATCTTCAAACACATGCTAAAAATCTGAGCATATTTCAGCTCAATCCTCATACCCTGAAGTGGTTGAGGTTAACCATACTTAAAAAAACTAAATGTTTGCATGTTGTAGAATAAATACCAAGTACAGCCTGGTGCTGCATTGCTATTCAAATTTAATCCTGGCCCCTTACAATGACATCAAACAGAATAAGATCTTCCATCTCTGTGGAGTTTCCAGAATAAATGGAAAAACAGGGAGAAAAACAGGCTGAGTTAGGATGGATGTGTTCACTTTTTGGCTAGTAAAGGCATAAAAAGAGGAACTGAATATGCTGGTTAAATATAAACAATATTTATGTTCTGTCATTTATTCCATCAAACAACTTTTTAGATTATTTCAAAGAAGGTTTTTTTCATTAATTCCCATTCTGTGGTCCGGGAAATTTGCCCTTGATGGTTACCTACTGCTCTTTTTTCTCATTCTAGGGATATAATCAAACTTTGTGGAGCACAAACTTGTACACACTGCCCAATGCATAGCAGCTCATATTAATGAAAGTTAATCATTTATATATCCAGCCAATCCTGCATATGGCAAACTGTGATGGCTTAGAAAGCATTCTATACAGCAAAACAAACTTTGTGTCTTGTAACTTCCTAATCTGGGCWCTAGCACTGTGTCTGTCTGTCCTCTGCACAAGTCCTGTCCTCTTCACACATGATAGGTCTACTTCACCCAGATGAGTAAGGGATACAAGTGTGAACRTTTATTGAGGGTAGGGGTACAACTTAGAAGAATTCAGAAATTTTTGTTTGTTACAGCCAACCACAGCCATTTCTTGTCCTCTAAAGAGTCTCAGTGTTTCTGCCATATCAGGGATTGTCCTCATGATCTAAGACCTCATTTTCCTCCTGTTTCACAGCATCTTCCCTCCTCAGCAGTTTTTTTGAGGTGTCCCTGTCTTGGCTGGTCCTTTGGTTGGTAGGTGCCGCTATGGACTGCGTRTGGACAGCTCTAATTAATGTGTCTAAGGTAACCCTGCATGTGCATTCACAGAGAACTTGGGAAATCTCACACAGCAGTGTACTATCTCTGTCTCTCAGAGTGTGAATAATTTCYGGAAGTCTGGTATTCACTGCTCTCAGGTATAACAGTGTTACCTGACTTTAGGAGCTCAATCAGCATGAAGGCAGGAAAACAAAAGAATGAATGAAACTCAGTAGGGCTAAACTGACCCTGCTGAGCTACAAACTATGTACAAGAGAAGGAAAAAAAAATAACCTGTCAAACAAGGATGGAACTGGTTATAAACAGAAAGCAAAGCAGTTTTTAAATAGTTGCTTTTGGTAGAGTCCAAGGTCAGATAATACTTTCCTTCTGCTTCCCACCAGCACCTCTCCAGCCTCTTCCCACCTTGCTTTCTATCCTGCTGSTCTTCTTTACTCTTCCTGCATTTTATTTGCTTTCTGCCTGTCCTGCCTGAAAATTAGGTTTCTGCCCTGCTGGACTGTAATTATTGCTGGCAGCTATCACAGTGTGCTGTAATCCTGCTTGCAAAGAAGGTCCGTTTTGGCTCAGTGATTTCCTACCACATTTTCCTAGGAAGAATGAGGACGCAGCTAGTTTACTTTCTTGGAAGTTAATCCTCTTCACACAAAGATACTTCAGCAAAATCTGCAGTGAGGTAAAGGGCAGACCTTCCCAGCTTTTTGTTGCTGAGTTTGTTTGTTTSTTTGTCGTTTGCTGGTTTGCTGGTTTGGAGGGGGGATTTTGTGTTTGTTTAGTTTGGSTTTTGGGGTGAGAAGGGCAGGGAAGCATTGGGTCGCTTCCTGTTTTTAAGGGCAAGCCTCGTGCATTTTACTAGGCAAGTTTTGTGGAGGGAAATGAGAGGTAGTTTGTGATACAAAAGTTTGATTGACTGTTTCCAAGCACCTCTGCCTGAAAGRAGTCCATCTGCCCCAGCTTTGAAAGAATCTGCTGCTGTACTTTGCAAATAGATCACTGTGGGCACACCAAAAAAAAACCCCAA
This sequence comes from Malurus melanocephalus, assembly GCF_030028575.1. NCBI lineage: Eukaryota > Metazoa > Chordata > Aves > Passeriformes > Maluridae > Malurus > Malurus melanocephalus. Next base: position 2,434,970 of record NW_026623239.1, on the reverse strand, counting down.
GATATTTAGCAAGAATCCRGTTGCCTTTCAACTCCTTTGCAACTTGTTGGGCAGCGTCTTTTGATGATTCATTTACCTGTGTGTTTTACATAAGTCTGTCTGAAGATCTCTCTCTTCAGCGCAGCGCAATAGAATTCAATACAATGGTATTTGTAAGGAATGCTAACACCAGCTTCTATAATATGTGYAAAGAAGAAAAGAAAAAAAATATTTTTAATGCTTTCTGTTGGAAGTCACAGTTGCTCACTGAGATGACTCAAAAAATTACCTGAAAAAGTCATTTCAAGCCTACAAGTAATGTTAACACTGAGGAAGGAAAGGAGGAAATCAAAATAAGACCWTCCACAAAATACCCAATGGGGTTACAGATGAACAGAAAAAACTGTTATTTTAAAATAATTGAGTTTAACAGCAACAACTGAAAATATCAGCTACATGGAGGTAGCTGAGGGGAAAAAGGGTACTTAATTTTGAGGGTTTTTTTCTTTTTTGGGAGTAAATTGGTTTTTGGTTCAAAAGAAATAGCTGACGAGGGTAAATAGTAGTTTTACTCCATAGCACAATTTCATTATTTTCCTATGAAAAATAGGAAACSCTTTCATAGCTACAATGTGAAACAGAGCAGCATAGAAAAGATTTCTTTTAAAACTAATCTTCCCTTTTTCACAGCAGTATAGAAGAGTGTTTAGTGGTAGTTTGACTAAAATTGCAGCTCTTACCTCCTTGTTTCCTTTTGGCATGTAAGCAAGGCCTTAGCATATATTACTTTTTAACACAAACTTCTTGGGATTTATTATTTTATAATGAAATGTCCTGGGTTCCATACACACACCTTACTAGGTTGTTCTTCTATTTTTTTTCCTACTAAAGTTGTCCTGAGGGTGCAAGTCCACAACAGAGTCTATGGTAGGTAGATGAAAATCTCTTAGGCATTTTCTCTTCACTGAAAATAAAGGCTTTTTCTTTTTCTTAGCAGGGAGTTATTAAATGGGTTTCTAAATCTTTAATTTTCTGTTCTTTTTGCATCTACCTAGATGCAAGACATTCATCCAACAAGAGGTAGGAGCGTGGAGCTTACGACCCAGATATTTTCCTTTAGCACAGCGTATTTTTTAGTGCAGGAGCATCTGTAGGCCATTCTGACAGGGCTCCAGCCAATGTCCTCCTGCAACATCACAGTGTTGCTTGTTGGTTCTCTGCAGAGATTCACCCACCAATGTACCTGAAAGTGGCACTGCCACATTCTGAGGTGCATTAGTGGCTCTTGGCATTAGGTGACCACAGTGCAAACATAAACCTCTTACCTGTTAGCTCACRGGAAAGAAAACACCAGAACAAGAGGTCTCCAGCAGGACAGACAGGTTTGGTAAGTCCTAAAGCTATTGGACATTTCTGAGTGTCAATTCTGCATAAATACTTTAGGACATGTCTGCAAGCCCTCGTGCCTCTGAATACAGAAAGTAGAGGTTGCTTTAGTCATTTTAAACCTTGCATGCTTGCAGAAATATGTCTTTTGCCAACCTGATTGATTGGTGCTCTGATTTTCTGCTGTGTTCTGCTTATCTGCTCAGGCTCCAGACAGATTGTTTTTTGGGGGTTGGTGCTATGTTCTCACTGACAGCCTCACACAATAGGATTAACTTTGKTTACTCCTACTTGCTGAGTACCTGCCTAAACAAAAGTTCAGTTGCCTCAAACACCTCAAGATGAGTGCATYAGCCACAGAGAGAAAGCAGCTATGGAGAGTGACAGTAAATCGAAAACATAAGAAGAGACTGAACATACCTGTTTACTGCCTGCAGGATTCTGTGCATTCAGAAAAGACTGAAGTCCACAGTACCAACTGAGGTTCCAAGGCCCTAAACTTCAGAGCATTTTGAAAGTCARTTGGCATTTGGTTGAGGGCCAGCTGAACATGAGCCAGCAGTGTGCCCAGGTGGCCAAGAAGGTCAGTGGCACCCTGGCTCATAGCAGSAGTGTGGCCAGCAGGGCCAGGGCAGTGACCATCACCCTGTGCTAAGCACTGGTGAGGCCACATCTTGAGTCCTGTGTTYGGTTTTGGACATGAAGTTGTGTCAGGGGAGGTTCAGGTTGGATATTACAAAACAGTTCTTCATTGAGAGGGTGGTTGGGCACTTGAATAGGCAGAACTGGTCACAGCATCAGCCTGCCAGAGCTCGAGGAACATTTGGACAGTCCTCTCAGGCRTGTGGTGTGACTCTTGGGTGTCCTGTGCAGGGCCAGGAGTTGGACTCAATGATCCTTGTGAGTCTCCTCCAACTCAGCGTATTCTGTGATTCTYTGAGGTGCTCTCTGTCCAGAGAAGGGCAGCAGAGCTGCAGAAGGGTCTGGAGCACAAATCTAATGAGGATCAGCTGGGGAAGCTGGATATATTTAGCCTGGAGTAAAGGAGGCTCAGGGGAGATTTTGCCACTCTCTAAAACTGCCTGAAAGGAGGTGGAGGTGATGCAGGGGTCGATCTCTTCTCTCAGGTAAGAGGTGACAGAACAGGAGCAAACACCCTGAGGTTGCACGAGGTGCAGGGTTGCATTGGATATTAGGAAACAAATCTTCACTGAGACTTGTCAAGCACCAGAACAGCTTGTCCAGGGAAGTGGTTGAGTCACCATTCCTGGAGGTATTTAGAAGAGTTTGTGTGGTACATGGTTTAGTGGTGTACTTGGCAGTGCTGTGTTAATAGTAGAACTAGATGATCTTAGAGGTATTTTCCTCTTATTAAATTCCTCTTACAGAACTAAAATTTTCTGTGATTGTGTGATTGTATGAAGTATCGTATTTTTCCTTGGTTCTGTCTGAAATTCTAGTTCTACCTCAGGCATGACCCCTGAATTATAATTCTAGTATGAGTCTGAGCGCTCTTTCAATTTCCATCTCTCTTTCCCAATTATTTGTCTTCTTTATTTTATCACTTGAATTATGCCCGGCCTCTTAAAAATAATGATAAAACCATAGTTGATGTGGAAAGACAGTCTTTTATTCTAATGTAAGTCATTTACATAGTTCCCTTTTATTTTTAATACAGCAATACTTTGTTCTGCTGAACTGGGTTTAATTTTCTGATGCATGGGAAGAGCGATGAAAAATAAATTGGAAGTTAAGGGTTATATGTGGTCCAATATATGAGAAGTGCTTTCTTTAATTTTCCTGTGGTGATAAGCTGTTCAGTGATTCCTTTTTATTAAGCTGGGAGTTCACTGATGATGTGTTTTGTTTGAGATGTTGTTTGTTCCTCCTCCAAACTCCACTGTCCAGTCTGTTTAGCTCCCAATGTGCAKACTGCTTCTCCTGAGGACCTTCAGACAGAGAAGGACACTTTGCCATTTCACGTTACCTCCAAGTTTGTTGTCTGTGGCATGGCAAGCACATCATGACCGTGTGGAGAAGAGGGTCTTACCAGCTCACATCTTGATTGTGCTTTGAGATGAGACACACATAAAAATGTGTATTTCTACTCACATTACGGGCAGCCTGTCTGCACTGCAGGGAAAGCTTCATTGCCAGTCATTGTGGAAGTAGAAAAAAAATTAGGAAAATTATCATCCAACATTTCTTTACAAGAAAATTATGGAGCCCTGGAAGAGACTTCCTAGAGGGGTGGTTGATGTTCCATGCTTGTCTGTATTTAAGAGGCATTTGGGCAATGATCTTAATACCATGCCTTAACTTTTGGTCAGGCAGTTGGACTAGATGATTGTTGAGGATGTCTTCCAACTGAAATAATATATTTTTTTCCTGTTCTTATCCTGTTCTATTCTATTGCATTCTAAATGTGCAGTATGGGGATAGACATCAAACAGTTTGCCAGAAACATCTGGAAATTCCAGAGGCAGAGAGAAAACAGTTCATTAAAGCTTCATTTATGCTTTGTCTCAAAACACTTTGAAGGGTCAAACTAAGTCTAACTTGGAAAACTTTACTTTAACTGGGGAGGTTACCCAACATAAGTAATTTCTTACATTAAATGATTTAGACATCACCTAACTCAATTGACTAATTGAGCTAAGCCCCTTTCATGTTATTTATCCAGTTTGCCTTTTTAGCCTCTAAGATGCTGTACTATTTTCTGATGCCAAAGTTTCTAAAATTCCTGGAGCTCCGAGATCAATTTAAGGCAGAATAGGCTAAAGGAGGGCTGCACTGAATTTCCTGGGATAGGCTCTGCTGCATTTTTCAGCTGTCAAACAGAAGCTTATCACCAAAGTTTTACCTTGTACTTCAGACTTTATATATCTCCTTCTCCTGAGGTGGCAGTCAGCTCTTTGTGCCCTGATGTTTGCTCTGCTGCAGTTCAGTGCTGTGTGAGTAGGAATCTAGGAACATGGAAACAGCATACGTTGCTCAATATGAGTGTGAATTAAGTTTATGCAATTCCTAGTTATATATCACTTATATAAAAAAAAAAGGAATTGAGGCAGTCCTGACAAAAGAGAAAATAGATAACAGCTATTTAGATCAAAATGATGACATAGTTTTCGCGGGTAAATGAAAGGCACTAGTAAAAAACTGCAATCTCTGTTGCTTCTTCAAGAAGCAGAGGTCCAAAACCAGCCGTTGCCATGGCAACAAGAGGAGCAAGGGGATTTACACTCCTGTGTGTTTCAGTGCAGTCTTAACCAAGAGTGAATCTGGCTAAAAGAACAGCTGCACTATATTCATTATTATTATTATTTATAATATATATATATATAATAATTTATATATATTCAGTGCCTCAGAGTCTATAACCAGAGTGATAGGTCATTGACCATACATGGCTGAAAATGTTCCTGGACCTGTTAGAAGCTTAATTCTTAGATTATTTTACTAACTCTCTGCTATATAAAATCACRAAGTTGAATAAGTATCTAATATCACTTGAAAATATTTATTCTGTGCCACACGCCACCAATTAGGTCCACTCATAATACARCTAAATCCTCCTTGTAATCTATTGGGAGCACTAATGTCACTCTAATACAGAAACATCCCTTCATCTCTAATTTCACCCTCTAAGTGTCATTGAATGCCTTTTTTTGCATATGATCATTAATACAATTTCAATCTTATCAAATTTTGAAGAAATACTGTATATTAATCCTGTTTAACAAACTTCTCATAAAGCAAATAAAGTAAAATTATCTCATAGCCATCAGAACATTTTAAGATTCAAGTCATGCTGCCCTGATTTAAGTTATTTTTTAAAAAAATTACCCTGGTTTCATTAATGGTATTGTCTTTTGACATTGCAGATCACAGTTTTTCGCATGGGATCAGAAGGACACCAGGATATTGATTTAGCTATCCTGACAGCACTACTAAAAGGTAACAGAGTTAAACTCTGCAGTGAGTCCATATCAATCCAGTCTGCCTCTGATGTGCTGAAATCTGCATTTATYGACAGTATCTGTCAAGATGGTAAATCTATACCATGAAACTGAAGAATCCTTCTTGCTCCAACAGCTTTATACAAACCCAGCTCTTTCTTTAAACAACTACTGTTTTTCCTTTCTGAATTTTTGTTCTCCTTTCACAATCACTCATGTGTCACGAGAAACATCAGTGGTGACCTCCATACCAGTTACTTGAGAAGAYTGGTATTCACAAGACAGACAAAGAGTTTCTCAGACTTACTTAGATTACCTTGGTAGCTAGAACATCCATTTATATAAAGCTGGCTCTATTGTCACAGTAAAATGTTATCTGTAATCATTCCTAGGAAAGTCTGGAAGTAGTGTGAGATTCTTTCMAGCCTCCACTTGTAGAGTTAAGAACTCTGCAATTGGGGTGGTTTGGTTTATAATCTTAAACTTGACAGTTGTTAAATCTTTGCAAGCCATTATATGTCAACTAACGATCTTAAAAGGTTGTCTTGAAATAAATTTGCTGTTACTACAKATCATCATAACCATAGTCAGGCAGACACACCATTTAGCTTTCCTCTCTCCAAAATATTGTGTTATCTAGTAATGTAGTATCTGCTTACAAGTATAGAAACAGGTGAGATTTTAAAGGCTCTGAAGCCCATTAAACTTTCCAAATTAAGGATTACATACCTAAATAAGGACTGGGAGGTTGACATTTGAATTGTATTCCACCAAAAGGGATTTTCACAAACTACCTTTATCAGTCACCAAGGTCATCTTATTGCTGTCTGCTCTGTTTTRTGCTATGTAATACAGACCATGCTGATTTGAGAAACAGAGAATAACACATATCAAACAAATTTAAAGTGCAGCCTGAGTAACATGAGGGAATGGACTTCCAAAGGCTGGGAAAAGTTGTGTTTCATGAGGCTCTTTGATAGTTGTCATCATGCTATTGTCATGCCACACCTGGATGAGATGGTACAGCTGTGGCAGGCCTGAATTTGAGTCACAGCAGAAAATGTAATAGATTTACTGGATATTCAAACAGTAGTGGAGCTTATTCTTGCTTGTTCCAGGAACAGTTTTCTTAATTTCTTCCTGTTCAAGGAAGAAAAGCTGTATGAAGAGAGAAGGCCTCAGTAACTTTAATGTAGCCATGCAAAATAGCATTTTACCTTCTGTGTAACTTTTAATCCCATTTTAAAAGTTTMACTTCAAATGCTTAAAACAAATATATGAGCAAGGAAAGTAAACAAGCACTGGCCACTTCCRAAGTATTATTTAAAGCTGATAGATATCAACAACGGAAATGAGCTGGAGTTACTTTGCCCCAGTAGTTTTTGTTACTTTAGGTTTCTGTAGTAGTGCTCTCTGGGATTCTGCAGATCATTTCAATCAAGATACCAGTTGTTTGTCCTGCAGGTAACATGGCTATTTTGCTGCTGCTAGCCTGAGGTGAGGAGTTTTAGCCATCTACATAATTAAATCTCAAGGCGTTTTGGACATCTTCATGCAGAAGCAATATAAATCAAGGTGAAGGAAAAAAAAAAAAATTCAAAACAAGGATCAAGAATTGTATCCATCACCAATTTCATCCTTTTTGTCCCTGGGAAATAGTAAAATTGCAGGTTTCATTTTTATCTTAAATATAACAGAATACTTCATTATTCTCAGTGTGAAGTTATTMTCTTCATTTCTGTTCTTAAGAAAATCACTGAAATAACTTCTCTCATTTTCTATTAATAAGGAGAAGAAAGCCTTAGAGTTGTGATGCCACTTTTTCAAGGTATATTTTTAATGTCTGAATCCCAACATAGTTCCCTGGAGTCTTCCGAAAAATGACTTTTGGAATCTGAAGAAAATAAACCACAGGCCTGTGAGGATTGTTTTCTATTTGAAATGYTCTTTTGCAGTACTTATATAAGCAACTGTTTTAATGGTTGAATAGTCCTTTCTGATCTGGAATGCCCATTTTTCAAGTGCCTAACTGGTTCTGTTGGCCCCTTACTAAAATAAATTACCTTTCTCTTCATCTTAATGGTGCGAGTCATCATAAGGAATTTTTGGTAGCTCAGGAGGTGCCTGGATCTTATAAGTGACATCTCCTTTCATACTTGTTTGAGAATCCTGATTTGAAACTCTGCTGATGGCAGCAGCACTTGCTTCTTGCTGGAGGAGGAAGAAGGAACTTAGACACCTCATCTTTCCTGCTCCTCAGGAATTCTGGTTATGAAGGTATTCAATGAAGATCAGATTTCTCAGGCGCCTCTGGTACATATGAGCGTTCTGATCAAAGGCATGTARTCAATACATGCAAAGATGAGATCTGTGGTCTCAGCCCAGTCAGTTGTCCTTTTTCACACCATGTCTTTGTGCCGTTAGCTGTGGTCCACCTTGAAAGAAACTTTCTGTAAATATCCCATTAGTCTGGTGATACTTGGGGTTTTTATCAAATCAGGAAGTTTAAGGTAACAATTCCAAACCATTTGTCTATTTTTAATAAAGAATTTATTTGTAATAAGTAAAATAAATTGAAACTAATTTTTTCATGCCACTGGAATTTTCATGCCATTGGAAATTTACTTGCCAGAGTTGCATGYCTCTTAAGTTTAAAGAAAAATAGTAATAAGATTTGAAGACAGGGTCTGAGCTGTCTTGAATTTCATAGATTTAAATTCAAGAATGAATCTCTTCCTACTCTCCAGTATGTGTGAAAAAAGTGGCAGAGCAAAGTATGAAACTGGTGAGTGATTACCAGTAGCTTTTTCTCAGTCTCACTGATAAGGAATTTGCAGCTCTTGATAGTGCAAGAGGAGCATGTCAACTAATGACCCATCCCACCCTGGTGTGAGTGATCTGGTCAGRGAGGTGGGGGACAAGGGTTTGGAAACAAAAATTATCATTTCCTGCTTGCTTTGTAAAATTTGTGATGAACTAATCTCATTTTAAGCCCGCACCAGACACACTGCCAATTCAGGAGCTCTCCTGGACAGCATATTCCACCAGCCCCAAATCTGGCACCACATATTATTTCCTTGTTTGTCTTTACAAGTCACTTGTTTAATCTTGTCAGCAAGATCTATCTTTCTTGGAAGTGATCTTCAATAAACTACAGAATGGCATCCAAACTGGTTATCAATTTACATTGCATGGATGTCACAACAGCATATGGTTTGCAAATTCTTTTTTTCTTTTTTTTTGTGTGGAGAGACACAAATGTGGGAAGTAAGTTTCCAAAGGCATGAGTTTATAGCAGGCAAGTTTATCAATACAGTTTAACTGTTTGTGCTCTCTTAGCTTCAACAGTTGGAACTCAAACCATAATGGATTTTGTCCTTTTGCAGCTGCTAGCGGAGCAGAAGGCATGTGGCAGGGAAGTTAAAGACAGCATATGGAGATGTTCTAAAAAAAATACTTGTTTTGAAGTGGCATCAAAGATCCTAGTTCACAAAGCTGTTGCAATGTCTGGAGCAGACTGGCACCAGCCATGGTGTTCCAGAAGCCTCCCTGGTGCAATTGTCAGCTCTGGGGAAGGGGTGCAGTTGGGATGTGCATACAGTGATGTGACTGCCCTGTATCCCTTGGAGATAACCCATGTCAGGCTAATGCAGAGCTGATGTCTCTGCACGCTTTCCAGCCTGTGAATAAGTCATGATTCATGCTCACTGAGTAGCCATCATGTGGTATCAGATGGCCCAGGATAGTCTGCCMGCCGTGAAATCACAGACACAAAAGGGTTTCAGAGTTAGGTCAGATATATGGTTACTGCACTTATAGCTGTTCTTCCTGTCTGCTTAGTTATTGACAATTGGTTTCCAAAATGCCTGGAAAATTCTTGTAGCAAATGCAGTGGAAACACACAGCCTTAGCACCAAACAGCTGCAGAAATGTAAGACAAATTGGACCTGCTGAGACACAGAGCAAAAAGTTAATTAGGAATGTTKTTTTCTCTAATAGATGAAATTATTTTCTTTAGATGATGATCCAAAGAGGATGCTAACATGCTTAGAGGCACTATGGAAATGAGTGTCCCATYGCCATTTCTGTCTAGACAGATCAGTTTCTTGTCATTTCAGCTTTCTGGATTCCTGAGCACCAGGGTCATAGGCTATTCCAGGAGAAYCCTTTAGGGGATTATGTTGGTCACAGCAAGCTTCAGCCAGTAGGTAAAAGCCAGTAGTAATAAATGTGTACAAGCTCTTCAGTAATCTTGCAATTGCACAGCACTCTTTGTCTGGTGTTTGCCCTGGCTCACTGAGGATTGAACACCAAGTTCATGGTCCCAGGCTTCATCATCAAGGAATATTGCATTTTTGTTCCAAGATACTGAGTAGACAGTGTGACTTTTTACCAGAAGAGTCTGTGCAACATATTCAAGCAGTCCCGGACGGCAGCCTAAGAACATAGAATGAACATCTGCATGAACTAACAGYTGTCCCAGCAGTCTGTCTATATCCAGCAATATCTATACCAAGGTAAAATACTGCCAAAACAGTGTATTGCATCCCAAATGCACCTTTTCTTCTAGGAGCAGGTGAAAGGAAGAGTCACACTGCAGATGTTGTCAGAGTCMGTGTCATTCTTTTGAGGAACATGTCTTACAATCAGCCAGACACCAGAATGCTGAGCAAATATTACAGAGACTTTAGTCATATTAACTAAAATGCTGTTTAATGAAGCAAGTGTCATCTGGTAATTAAAACAACACAATGCAAAATGTTATCAGCTCTACCTTACTTCTTTATTTCCGAGATATCCTTTGGCTTTGATTTGGGCATGTTACAGTGACACTCATGAGTGAGATGCATCCCCAGAAAAATCACTTTTTGGATTCTTCCTGCTGACTCAAATCCATGCTCTGTGKCACTGAATACAGTCAAGGAAATGATTTAAAGGAGATAGTATCTTAAGAGAGGTCAGCTCACCCTTTTTCTGTGGAGTTTTTCTTAGATGAGTGGAATCGTTCATACTTCTTAATACTGGGTAGAATTCCACCTAAAATAGCCTGCATACATACTTTTCATGTGAGACAAAGGCCATCCATCCTATCCTAGAATAAAACCAATTAAAAGGCATCCACAGCCCATATGCTGCTCTGTACAAACACTTATAGCTTTGATTTTCCTTCTCCTCTTAAGTAATGTCATTGTTACCCACATTCACCTGAAAACCTTTCAGGAAAAACAGGAAAGAGAAGGAAGCAAGGGGCAAGGGCTTTCCAGCAAGAAGCTTTTCTCTGGAAGTACCCATGCCACCACAGGCACCAGGGCCCCAGCATGCACACCTGCCAGTCTGCACCCTGGCTGATAGACTGGTTCAGTCCTGCAGTATACCATCCCCTTGAGAAACCACACTTTTCCTTCGATGGCCAGATGTCTGCAGCACTCTGTGAGACAATGAAATCAAACATTACAGCAACAAACACCGAGAAGAGCATCAACTTTGGGGCTGCAGGCATACCCACAGGAGAGCCTGGCCACTGCTGGCAGCCTGAAGCACAGTAAAGGGAAATTGGAAGAACACAGCCTGAGCCATGGCTTGCTTTCCCCTCTGCTCAGTATTTGGAGCAATGAGCATGCTCAAAGAAAACAATTTTGATAAACAGATGAGCAGGCACCCCCTCATGCCCTACACCAGCTGCTCTTTCCTGTGATCAGATGCACCAGAAGTCCCTGTGTTTATCTGCCAGCTGAATCTTTTCTAAAGCATGAAAAGGCCCAGGATTGCCAGGGTCGGTTGACACAAACTGGAGAACGCTCCCTGCTAGGGCTCAGAAGTTAYTCACCTGAAGCCTCAGTGATTTAGCTTGACCTCTGTCTGAATTGGGGGCAGTGTAAGTAGCCCACTTCCCTCCCCAAATCCACCTAATCCATTCTTGATCCAAAATGATTCCTAATTAGACAGCACCCCTGGCTACCCAGACTGTAGGCTGCAGTAGGAAAATCAGGAATTGAAGCTCCCTCATCACATGTGCGAAGTGTTGTCAGGCTGTGGGATCACCATCACTGCTCCTGGGTTTTAGAGTTCACCCATGTGCCTCCTCCATGGCTCACCAAAGACCTTGCCTGAGCACCTGCTGAAGCTCTCACTTCTCCTACAGGCACGTGGTTGGGAAGGAGGAGATCTGTTGAGAGGATCTCTTGTTTGCTTCAAAAGGGGGGAGAACTTTATTTGCTCTCTGTGTTTAACTTACACTGTCATAYTCACTGCAGGTATCTTTTTTTTCTGTTTTTATAAGTAAATCTTGAGATGTTGAAATGTAGAGACATTTTTGCCTTTCCCAAAGGAAAATATTTTCTGTTCTTGAATGCTGCATGTTGCTTGTGTAAGAAACTGAAAGTTGTTGGCATTCCCCATGCGGTCTCTTGTGAGAGCTTTTGTCTGTGTTGTAGTATACAGTAATGAGAAGTTTGTCTTGTACAGAGGGGCATCCTGATACTTCTTATCCACAGAAGTTACAGAAACTTTTTAATTTTTTTTTTCTTCTTCATTTCTTTCRATTCTGTTCTGTTCCTGCATTTTGCACCTTTTAATCAGAGCTTGTTTCTGTACGGATGTGATTTGGATGATTCACAGTCCACYATCTCCCAAACAATTGCAGTAGGTATTGACAACTATTGAGCAATGTCAGCRGTGAACTCACTTCAAAGTTGGCAGTTAGGAAATTAATCTATAGGCTAAGCTTCATGAAGGTTTTCATTAAGGTTTTCACAGAGAATTTCAGCAGCCAGCTTTATGTTTTCCTTGCGTCCACTTTCAGYGTCCACTTCCAGCTGGAACAGCGTGTGGGTTTGAATAGTACTGAAATGGGGACAGAAATGCTTTGAAGTAATGAAAGCTGTTATTCATCCTCACTCCATGATACCAGTATAAGAATTAATAAAGACAAAATAACAGTAGAGGTATGAGGTCTTTAAAAAATAAGCTTTTATACAATCACCTAACCACCGCATGCAGATATGTAGTTAAAAATCAAAGGGCCTTTTATTTATTTGGTTGATCAGTTCATTCAGGCCAGCTCTCCCTGTGACACTGAGACACAAATGCTGTTTTATTATTACAAATCAGCTRAGAACCATGAAATATTAAAAAAACACAGCAGGGCGGGAATGTCCCACAGTGTCCATTAAAACTACAGGGAAAAACATACCCTCCCTTCCAAAAACAAACAGCTCAAATCCATTTTATCATCAGCATAGTTTCTCATTTAATTTAGACATGTTATACCTTGACACCAGCTTTATGGAGTGCTTTCTTGCATGGATATTTCAATTCTGAAGGGAAATTTTTCCCTCCAAGACCCCTCAGTATCAACAGGGAAGAAATTCCTATGCTTCTTACCAAGCTGGAATGCATAAGATGCCAAAAAAAATGCACAACTACTGAAATCAGTGGTTTTTGTATGAGTTGAATCTGCTTGTAATTGCTAGAGACACGTGTGTGTGCKTGCCCATGTGGCACACATGTGTGTGTGGGTGTGTGTGTATTCCTGCAGCTCCATCTGTGTCCTGGCTTGTTCTCTTGCTTCTCATCTGATAGGAGTGAAACCATTTCAGTCCACCACAAATTGCCTCTTCTGATATCCCTGTATCTACTGTGTTTTGAAGGGGAATGTGAGGAAATAATTAATGTTTATAAGATAATCTAAGTACCATCGATCCAAATTTGAGTGCCAATGTTTTTWTCACAGGTGCAGTGGGAGGTTTGGTTTTGTTTCAATATGAGATCAGTTGCACAAATGACACGGACATCTGTGAGATCTTTAACGAAGAGGAATTACCATGGGATAATGAGCCTAATGTCTTGTTTCCTTTTCTCCTGCTCTCCTCCCTGCACCCCTGTTTGTGTACACAGGAGCTAACGCATCTGCTCCCGACCAGCTGAGCCTGGCACTAGCCTGGAACCGAGTGGACATCGCCCGCAGTCAGATCTTTATTTATGGACAGCAGTGGCCGGTACAGTATATGTATCATACGTATAAATATACAGCATCTTCTGTTGGAAACGCTCTGAACCCTACAGAGTCTGCAATCCATTCCGATGGCAATGGTGGCTTTAGCGTAGTTTAAAATACACTGGGTCTTGCCAAACACGCGGCTCGTAATCACAGCTGCTGGAGGCAGGCACAGAGATGTGAATGTGTTCTGTTGTCCAAGGAAATGGTGACATCTAGCGATGCCTTCAGAGTAGGAAAACATGCCTTCGAAAAAAAGCGAAGTGGCAGATTTAAACTACCAGGCRTGATTCTGCAGGCTGAGAAAAACAAGGACCTGTGTAAAACAGTGTTTTAGCGGTAGGCTGTTAATACAAGGACAGTGAAAACTACTTATTTCTCTTCAAGCAGCATGCTTTTGTATGCAAATACTGAATTTGAGGTGATGATTTTACATAAAAAATATGCCACAYAAATGTTGGAGGTCTGGTGTACCACAGAATTTGATCAGGAGTGTCACCACGGACGGGATGTGCATCCAGACCTCAGATGTCTGTGTCCAGTGCTGCTCTGCGCAGCCTGCCTGCTCTGCATCTGCCCCATCCTGTGCCCCAATTAACTCCCCAGCTAACACCATTCCCAAAGAGCACCAGGGCATAGATTTTCTTCAGAGTGGTAGGTCTGTAAATAGAGGGGTTATTGAATGCTGCGTTGAGMAGAGGAGATTGTGTTGCAGCTTTGACAGTGGCAGAAGTCACCCAGAGGAAAAAAAAAAAATCAGAAGGCTTCAATCTCTACCTGTATCTCTTGAAAGCCCAACTTCACTCAGAAGTTTTAATTGGACCACAATAGTCACTACTGTGACACTTATTTCATCGCTGTCATTAAAATTTCATGTGCTATCATTACAGGAGCATTTACAATTCCCCATGGAAAAATTCTAACAATAGGAAATGCTTCTGTTTAAATATCCTTGCTTTAATGTAGCTTTCTGCAACTTGCTGCCCCTAAAATTTAGTTCAAAAATCCTTGCCTTTTCAGTTATGGAGTGAGCAGGACTATTTATCTTGTCTTTGATACTGGGCATAAGTACAGCTCAAAACATAGGAGGGATTTTAATGGCACTAAATGGTCCTTACTGCTACCTCAGCATCACCACATCATTGCCAAAATTTGCATRAATTCTGCAAACTGCAATCCTTTTGCAAGCTGAAAGCTGGGAGGGTGAGATAATTTCTCATCATTCTAACTCCTCCTGACCTATAGGAGATAACAAGGAGAGATTTTGTATAAGAAGACCTCTTGCATTTGTGTCTTCAAAGAAATGGAAATTATAAAGCTATTTCAGTTTCCTGGATGTCTAAATCTCCCTCAGTTTCCACACCACAAACAGAAGAAAACTCTAGTAAAGGCAGAATTAAAGTGAGTTTCTGTCCACATAATATGTCCAATATAAATAAAATGCTTGACTGGAAAAGAAGAAATAACAATAATTATGAGATGGTGAATAATGTGGGCAGGTGGTCACCAGTTTTCTGGGTTCAAGTTCCTTTTGTCCTTTGTTTTTCCAAGAGTATGTAACCAAGCACCCTAATAGTCATTTGCAAAATGCAGCCCTAAGTCAGAAAAACTCTTWTAGCTTAAAACTGTGATTGTCCCATTTTAAGCATAAAAGAGCAACCCTCAGAATTTTGTCCACGTTCCCTGCCTGTGCTAGAGTGGCTGAACCACCTGGATGCAGCCCGCCATGCCCAGGGACAGCTTCAATTAATCAACTTGCTTTGCAGGTGGGCTCCCTTGAGCAGGCAATGCTGGATGCCCTGGTGTTGGACAGAGTGGATTTTGTGAAATTACTCATAGAAAATGGAGTAAGCATGCATCGTTTTCTCACCATCTCCCGGCTAGAGGAATTGTACAATACGGTAGGGCCAACCTAAGGCAAATTTTCTGTCTCTTTATTCACTGTTGGAGCTCCCATTTGTATTGCAATGACATGATAATGATGTGTGAGGCAGTCAACACCTGCTGGAGAAATTTTTCCTTAGTCCACATTGTCTCTCTTGTTTGTCTCTCACAAAATGTGTCATGCTGTGTCTTGCCCACATAATCTGCTGTATGGATTTTGTAAGACATGAGTTAAACCCACACACTACTAGCTAATTGCTTGTCATTGTTATTCTGATATGACAAATTTTGGGTTCAGGCMGGTGGCACTGGCTGGAAGACAGTAACAGGCAAGTCAGGACCCATGTGATGGTGCTCTATGACTCCTGACAGTATGGTTTCTGTCAGGAAAAGAARAAACTTGCAACTCTTAAGCAACATCTCTGTTACAGTGAAGGACTTCCCTATGGCCCCTCTGGATGTTCCAAAAACTTTTAGAAACCTGTTTGCAAGTTTTCAATCTTTGCCATGAAAAGGAATATAAAACTGTACACGTTCAATTTGCTTCTGAATTTTCAATTSCAAAACACTCTCCAGCTATCACATCATTATTACCTACTTAGGAAAAAAMCAGAAAATTCAAACTTCTTAAGTGTTATGGAAAAACATCTTGAAGCTCTGTCTAGTTCTTAGAATTCGTAGTTTTGTGTGCTGGAGAAAGGCTGTGATATGGACATATTTCTTTTCAAAAATCATTTTTTTCTGCCACTACTTTACAAAGCCCTTGCCATCATAAGCTGCTGCATTTGGCTGTTACCCAGAGATGTTTCACACTGGTGGTGACCAGAAGTCAGTCTTGCAAAAACATCAAATACKAAAAGAATTCATTAAATTTGGAGAGAAAATATAGAGAAACAGGTATCCATGCCGCCCTAGAGACAAATTCCCATCTGATCTTTGATCAGCTTACACTTTGCCTATCGACTGCCTTCTCTGTATTAAGAGCAGAATGCCTGTGAGCTTTCTTGCAACCGGGAAAATCACTGTAGTTCTTGTACCAAAGCCAGTTTTTACAGGGAATAAGTTTGAGGGAAGTCTTCAGTTCTACAGCTAAAAAAAAGGCTTTTTGAACAAATTTATTGCAAGTTATAGGAATCAGCATGAATTTTTCATGCACAAATTCCAAAAGACACAGGCTGTGAAATGCTTTAACTACCAATTATAATATATGACCAAATGCATCCATAGGAGCACCAAAAAATTTACAAAGCCACTTAAAAAATACCRTATTTCAGCGTGAGACCTGGGAGTGACCTCTGATGCTACAAACCAGTGAATCTAACTTCTGCCATGRCAAATTTGTAAAAATAGAATAAAGTATAAAACTCACAGACAGGGGAATAAATTTTATGTCAACAAAGAGTTTATCCAGCTTCTGCAGGAAAATGTTAAGCCTTAGAAATCAGTTACCATTTCTGCAATGGTAACCATCGTCATGCAGGAGAATAAGGATGTTGTCCTTGGTCCCTTTTTTTTTTTTTTTTTTTTTTTTTTTTTTTTTTTTTTTTTCTTTTTTTGTAAAACTTGTTTTGACAGTATTTTAAAACTTCAAAGGTTCTTAAAGAAATGTGGCTGCCATGGCATAGAAAATTAGGGTCACTTTTGGTTTAAAAACTACTTGAATGTTGGAAAGCAGAGAGAAGGAATACAGTGTCTGTTTTCACCACGAAAGGGCATTATGGCCAGGGTCATTGAAGATCCTGTCCTGMGACCGCTGCTGTTATATTTATATCAGATCTGAAAAATGGTAACTACAGAAGAGACAGTAATGTCTGCAGGTGATTTAGAACCACTCAGGGTAGGAAAATCTGGAGCAGCATATGAAAAATCACAGGTAAGTCTCATCGTGCTCGGAGATAGGGTTACATAAAATTATGTGCTGACAAGTGCAGAGCAATGCATATAGGGAAACATTGTGCAGTGGTCTTATCCATCATCAGCAAGAAGACCTCTCATAAAGTCTCTTAAAATATCAGCAATAGTCAAAAACAACGCAGAAATCAAGTAAGTAAGTAATTTTTATGAATATGTATACATATATGTATGTATGTATATATTTATATATAAAAAACTGAAATTGTGGGATTCTTCTTCTAAAGAATATTTTTTTAATGTCAGCTGGAGTCAAAAGRAAAAATTCAGACTGTGCATGTTGTTAGTAGCTTTCAGATGAGACAGCCTCGATGCAATGCCAGGCTCAGAGTCTCTCTGAGCCTCCAGCGGTGGAAGTGCAGGTCCTGAGTGCAGGAAGGCTGAAACTAAAGCARCTGCTTTTCCTTCCCTTCCATGCACTCTTTCCCAGAGGCTGTGCATGTTGTGCTGTGCTCMTGGCTTTTCCCAGTCAGGAGCCTAACTTGGTATTACATCCAATACAGCTGTTCTGTAGGGTCTTCCTATGGAAGAGTTTTCTACAAAAGAGAATTCAGGTGAAATAATGCTACTGTAATTATTTTGAGGGGGTTTTTAATGATAACACTGTAGAACTGAAGTGCTCTCAGCTTCCTGATTGCTAAACTACTAAGGTTGTCTCAACATTTCTATTTTGTGCAAATTATCTTGTTCTTTCTCCTTTGTCCTTTGCAGAGACATGGTCCATCCAACACTCTGCATCATCTAGTCAGGGACGTCAAAAAGGTAAGAGTCCAATAGACGGTAGGTTGAAAATAACGCTGTTGCTTCTTTTGTAGTTAGATACAATCGCTGTTTGCATGAGCTTTCAGTCGGAGCCGTCTCCTTCCTGCCAGTACAGAATGTCCTGTTTGTCTGCTCCAAAATGAACTTTTTGCACATAAAGCACAATTAGCAAGTTATTTGGCTTGCTTTCTCTGTGGTTTTAGATGCTTGAGTAATAGTGCATCTGCTGCCATAATTGKAGGTTCTTACATACTGTGTGGATTTATGCTGTTACTTGTATTTTTCCATACCTGCAGCTGTTGTCAAAGCTACTTCCTGTGTTGTTAGTTTACTTCCAAGCCTGTAAAATAGCTCTTATGCTTGTCTGGTTTGTTGAAACAGTTCCTCGTTCTGTATTTTGTGGTACATTGCAGCCATTTGCCTCAAAAGAAATGTAAAAAAAAAAAGGAATAGTGCAAGTTTCCCTGACCCTTATGTAAATTTCAAGCATCTTGAGTTAAAAAAATCTATTAGAARAGCAGGACAGAAACACTGAAAAGTATAGTGTCAGGAAGGAGATACCAAATACCTTTACCAACRTGTTCAGGATTAAAAGTGTTACGGCAGCTGCAATGAATAGAAATCCCTTATCCCCTAAATATGTGGATCAAGTAAGGAGATTGAGTCTACAACTGACCTCATCAGCTTGAATATTCTCCCAAATGTGCAGATTACAGCCTTGCTCCTTATGTAAGTCAGACCTCAAGGTTAGCATACTTGAGAAGGGACATGGGACTAGATAGAAAATTGAAMAAGGAGAGGACATTTTTTCTAAGAACCCAGGTTTTAGTGGTTTCTCCTGCAGAACTGAAGTCAGCTCAGGGAAGAGAGTGGCAACATGTAGCATCTTTTTAGTAAGTAACTCCAAAGAATGATCAGTAATACGTTTAGAAAGGTKCTTTTGGTGTTCTTTTGATATTCTTTAGTGTGCTAAACAGCATCATCATTGTACAATTATATGTAGTGCATTCAGTGACCATTGAAAAGTGTGAAATATCTGCAAAAGAAACAATGCACAAATCCTCTTGGACAGAGCAAAGCTAGAATGTATTTAGAATGGATACTGCTCTTGAAGCCCAGGTTTCCAGTTTTTTTTTTTACTAAATACATGGTTATTCATGTGCCTATAAGAAATTGAAAGAAGCATCATCTGTCTTCTGCTTTAAAATATACACCTCTCCAAACTTCTTCTCTCCCCYAGAATCACCTTTCGAAGGCCTTCTGCAAAGGCATAGCAAATTGTATGTGGAATAACTAAATAATATCAATCTCTTTTTTTTTTCTGAGCCTCTAACCAAATATGTATTTTTAAATAAATGCTTTTTTAAAAAAGCATCAAAGTAGGCAAAGGTGATCAGTACTCACAGCCGTATACTGATAGACATTAAATAAACTTACACTATATTTTACAACATTATTTYTCCACAGTGACTGCTAAAGATTAGGTGATGGTTACATTTCCATAAATTTATCTTTCTTTCCTGTGTCCATATCTGAAATCTTCAGTAATTCCAACTACATTGAATTAGTCTTATGAACATAGCTGAAGGCTTTAAAAACAAACAGCCTGGTGCAGCTCATTAGCACCTTCACAAAAAGAACTGCACCTCTGGGGCTGTATTTCTCATTTTGCCAGTGATGAGGAGCAACCATTGTTCACAGGGACAAGTGACAGCTCACMGCAGCCGTGCCAGTTGAGCAGGTGTCTTACCAGTCAACCGAGCCATAAATCAGTCAGCAGATCTGACAACAGTTTAAATGAAAACACCTCCTTGGATATAACTTCTTAATGGATACATCACCATTTGACACAGCATGCGTGAGAGACAGACCACGCTACTGATGCTAGTTTTTCAGGTTTTGTATATTTTGGTGCCACATACCTAATCTCTTGGATTTATTTGCAGCATCACGTAATATAAATACAAAAGTATGTAATACGTCATCTTGGGATCACACCTAAACTCTGTGAAATACACTGTGCTTTTATGCATACATCTCAGTTTTAAACCTGCACTTTTTAAAAGGGTGTATGCTAAAAAAGTATTTGTATCTGAATCATTGTGGATTCTCAGAYAGAAAATGGATGTTCAAAAATCATAGAAGCAGCAATTTACTACTAGTGTACTATATAGCTGTATAAGTCGTTAGGAGGGTATTTTCTTTGTTTTGTTTTATATTGTTGTCTTTTATTTTGTTTGAAAGACAATCTCACCTGCTTAATAAAGCAAATAATAAGAAAAACAGAAGTTATATTTATCAAGTACTGCTCGTGGCATCCTATAGACGCACATGGGCACACACACACACACACACATGCACACAAACATATAATACAACAATGTATTTTCCCTTTGGATTTCCAAATACTGCTGTGAAGACTGATAGCCTAGGCAGCATATTGTAAAGGCCTGGAGACACAAGCTTAAAGGATTTATAGTAATTGAAATGTGCATAAATTTTGCTTTTATTAACAAGACAAATTATGTGATAATGTCTCTGCCTCATATCACCTTTCAGTCCTCTCAATTCCGTAACTCAATTCCAACCTGCCTGGATTTTTTGCCTCATAGCCATTTTGACRTCTCCTGTCAAGGGTGCAGAACTGAGCATATAAGTTTTGCTTCCTTCCACAGACCATACAAACTGCTGTACCCAGGCCAAGCCAAAAGGATCAGGCAGTTGTGTGCTGAAAACCCTGTCTGCAAGTGGAGGTTACCCTCTACAAATTAAAAAAATAAAATTAAAATCCTTCCCTGCCTTAACCAGCTGATGAAGATTAGCAGAAATTAACAGATGTATTTTTTTTTCTTTTATCRAAAAATTGTGTATGATTAGTATATCTCATTTCCACTTTGTTTACATTTTCAAAGTTGGGGTTTTTTTGATTGCCAMTATATCTGCACTTTCAGAGAACAAACTAGCAATATACAGAATTTTGACAGTGTCACTTTCTCCTCAGCATGCGCACTCAGAGGCTTGATATGTGGTGACAAAAATGCACTTGAAGTGAAAAAAGTACTCCAGCTGATTAGATAGTTTAAACCTGAAGTTTCTCCAASAGAAGATTAGTGCATTAACACTGAAGAGATGGTCCCAACTTTAAACGATTAGTTGATTATCAGCTCGTACACCTATCTTACCTCAAAATCAAACTTTCTCCTCCATCATTCCTGACCCCCCTAGACTACACTAAAATTAGCTCATCCAAATTGTTGCTGTTCTTGGGGCTGTTCTGTCCCACTTGCACCACTGTGCTTCATTGCCAAGCGTTCTTGGCAATTAGCAGTACGAGAGCAGTTCAAGCTGTCTGCTGATAYACCAAATGCTTTGGCACAAGTGTAAATCCTCTCACCAGTTTCCTTTACTAGGGCTTCTCACTTTGGAAAAGTGAGTGTTTGTGAAATAGGTATTTTTGCTGTGGATTTGGGACTCTTCTTTAGTGAGGTGTTTCAGTATTATCTGGAAGGTTTAGATGCACTTTTTATCAAAGTTACTCTACTGGAATTTTTTAATCTAAATCTTTTATGAAAATTTAGAAATCAGAACTATATCAAGAAATTCCCATGTTGTAATATATGTAGCACTCTGATGCCTGCTGTTCTTTCTTAACTGCTCAAACATTTTTTGCCCCTTAATAATATTAAAGCATTCAGTTTGAGTGAAGACATTAAGGTAGAAGGAGTCTGAACTGCAATCCTGCCTTGGAGCTGCAACTCCCAGTTCTGATAATGCTTTCTTCTTTGTTCTAGTAGAACTAGCATTTTACACATTCTGGAGGGAGAAGAACATTTTGYGGGGGAAACCAAACAAAAAAACCTGGCAGAAATTAATTTTTTAATTTAATTTTTAGATGTTATTTTTCTTTAAACTGTTTAGCGTAAATATTACCGTGTCCAAATGATCTAAGCTAATACACATTCCTGCAAACCTTAGTAATTCCCCCACCCATCAAATTAGACAAGATTAGAAATGTTGCAAAAGGATATGCTAGGGGACATTACTTAAAAGTGGTTGGCAGCTCCTTTTTTCCGCTGAATTAGCTTGATTTTCTATCCCTTTGAATGCCAGCGGATTGCTAGGCGTGGTACACCAGAGCACCACCTCCCTCTCTCCCTGCTCTGCCTTTTCACCATGCCCCTGGTAGCAGGGCAGAAAAGGAAGGAGGATCTTTGTATCCGTTTTYTCTGTTCTGTGGAACCAGTTGCCATCTGCCCTCCATTAGTGTTTCTCTGCTCTAATCTAATAAGCACATCTCCAGAGAAGCCAGACAGATATCTCCAGACATGCAGATATTTCCAGCAAGACATGACAGACCGTAAAATCAGTCCGTGTGAATTACTAACCTTCTTCTAAKGATCACATAAAAAGAGCTACAGGCTCACTGTAATCTGTGCTGTATATCATTATAGAAAATTAGATTATTTTATTACTGTGCACTGAAAAATTTTGAAGCTAACAGTTTTTCTAATCCTTYTGCAATGTTCACTGTACAAGATAATTTTTATTAGATTTTAATTTTTATTAGCCTTTTTTCAAGCTACCAGTCGCAGTACATGGAAGGATAATTTGACTCTTTCTACCTTTATTTTGTAGTTACATCTTTTGCACAGTAACATATGGAAGAGAGAGGGTTCTGTAAATATGAAGGGTTTCTTAGTGAGGTCTCTAGAGCCAGGTGATCTATTCRCAATTTGCTGAATCATGCCTTCTTTTCTGGTAGGGAATGCTTACTGAAACCTGAGCTGTCAATCCAATCAACTCAGAAGCAGTGAGTTAGAGAAGGAAGCAAACTTTCATTTGGATTCATTCCCTTCCCGTTAGTCCTTTTCTCCTGTAAAGGGATCAGAGTTTTCCTAGTGGAGTTCCACTGGAGGGAATAGGAGAGCAGGTGTGCCCACGCTGGGGTTTTGTTCCTCTGTTGCCAGAGACCCCAAGAGACTTGACCAGTGCATCTGTGAGTGCAGCCCAGCCTGAAATTGTTCCAGCCTGGGAGATGTCCCACTGGGCTTGCTGCAGCTGGAGAATAAAAACACCCCCCTTAACTCTCATCTGCAGCAGGAGACAAGCTGTTACTGAAATCTTTATTCCTAKTTTTGCGAACCAGAAATACTGGAGAACTCATAACCTTAGCAATGCTATTTTCAGACTTAACAGTGAAGAGCAGGAAGACWGTGTGCAAGGGATCTCACATACAGAGGATAAGATGTGGACATATTTGTCATTCTTTTTCCTTTCAAATTAAAAGGTACATGCTGAAGACATCATACATGTATATATATAATACCTAACTGAGGATAAGAAAGGAAAAAAAAAAAGAAGGACAAGTATGTAGGCATGTTTTCCAGGATCCTGCTAATGACCCTTGGCACAAATTCAGTTCATCTCTTGTGAGACAATCTCCATGGCTCTGCTAGAAATTACGTAGCTAGATTATATGTTTAAAGGGGCTTTTAGTAAAATATGTCGGGGACTCAAGTAGGAAATATTTAGAAAAATTGCTAGGCTTGCAGTCTTCTTCMTATACAAACCCCAAAATAATTAACCACAGGTATTTTGTTTATTACAACTTCCATACATACAGATGCTTTTCTCGTTCTTGATGTGAAGCTTGAGCAAGGGTGTGTATGCTTTGAACATAACTCCAAGACTGAATGCTGATAGACTGTCCTTGCCCSTAGCAACTCACAGCAACAGCTTGTGTGAGTCCTCTGGAGCTGTAACACCACTCTTGCCTCTTTCCCTTTCCTTCCATGTAAAATGGGAATGAAATGCAGGATGGGAAGGTCACATGCAGGGGCTGGTTCCATGAGAACAAACAATTTTGCATGATGTCACTTCACTATGACCTGGCAGTCCAGAGAGGTGCCAGCAGAGACATGAGATGCCAGGATGAGTTGTGGGTGACAATGGGTGCAGAAAAGGTGCTGTGTTGCAAAACTAGTGTCCAGCAGCTGTGCCTGACTTTTCAAGTGTGTCAATCCTCATGCTTTTGTTTCTGCAGTCATGTTCCTTGTTTCCCCAGCTGAAGAATATGAGTACTGTGTACTGACGTTATCTTCTGTTACTTCCAACAAGTTCTTCACCTTCTTATTTAACTTATGTCTTCTTTCCAAGCGAGAATATCCAGGTTTCGGTTGGATCTATTTTAAGGTGAATTAATTAACCAGCATAATAATACATTCCTGCTTTTACCTATTTAATTTGTTTTATTCTAACATCATTATAAAGTACCTTTAGCAATGTCAGTAATAGGTATTTCTTCTCCCACCACCCTTATTTTCATTGCAGGGAAACTTACCTCCTGATTATCGGATAAGTCTGATTGATATTGGTTTGGTGATAGAGTACCTGATGGGAGGAGCATATCGCTGCAATTACACCCGGAAGCGGTTCAGAACATTGTACCACAATTTGTTCGGGCCCAAGAGGGTAAGAATCCAGTTAATTGCCACCTCCTTGGCTGTGCCCACAGGCAGGGATCACCACARCTTCCAGACTGGTGGGGTCCAATGCACACGCTATTCAGTCATTTCCATTATGTACTTCGCAGTTTTCTCACCTAATGTTTCACAGGCCAGAATCCGATAGAAGCTGTGGTTTTTATTAATTTAATGAAAAAAAATTAGTCCATTCTGTAGTCCTGCTGAAACCAACACATAAAACAGTCTCCTCATAAAACTGTCTTCTCTGACTCTAAAATCTGTAATTATGAGTATTCACAGCTTTTAAAAGGCAGGCCTTTTGACCTGCACAAGTAATACTGTAATTATTACTCCTGAGTTAGACCTGGAAAACCTGTGCATTGTTAGATGCATTTCCTGTCTCATGGTTTATCTCCTGATTGAGATCTGAAGGTCTCAGGGCAAAGAAACCCATAACTYAAAACTTGTTTTCTTTGTTGGATGTGGCTCCAGCAGCTTACTGGCTCATGGCAAAACCACAGTTCAGTATTTTTATAGATTCTATATTTGATAAATTATAACTCTGTGAACRCAAAGTAAGGTCATTCTAAAACATGAAAGCTGTTTATTGTTGTCCATGTTGCCACTGACCCAATCCAGCATGAAATGAAATCTTTTCAGCTCCCCCCAGTAAGATTTGTAGTTCCTTCTTTGTCTATTTTTGCCTCACATTTCAGATTTTAGCAATACACAGTGTTAAATGTAGTGGTAAGTGGCCATAAATAGCAGGAGCTTTGTGAAATTGTTGCAACTACCTGAAATGGATCTGTTTGTTTCCTTATGATTTCATTCTTCACATTTGAAAGGCAATGATTGTAGCTGCTSGGAGAGCTTCCTTCCCATAGTCACTCCACTGAGAAAAGCATTTGAGTAGTGATTTCACCAATGCTGAGCCAACACACAGGGCAGACCCACAACAGTCAATAAAAGTGTCCCAGAGCAACAGCCAAGACACTGATGTGCTCAGAGAAATCCTTTCATGCCTTAGCAGTGGTCCCTACCATTTTCCTGCTAGAMCAGACCCTAAACATATGTTATTTGTACCTGAATCCAAATGTATGTCTTCTGTTGTGGTTTTGGTGGAAATAGTGTCAAACTCAAGTTTGAAATAACTACATATATGTAATTATTTGATTTTTGTACATATATATATTTATATATAACATTTCATTATATTGCATTACATATTTATCTAGTATATTATATTGCATTTCATATATATCTAGTATATTATGTATATGATATTCTACATTCTATATCACTTTATGTGCACATGTATGTAGATCAATATGTATACACAAATAGCTGTAGTTTTTATCACTATTCTGTAAGAAATAATATTTTTCTGACTTTTCTTCTACAGCCAAAAGCCCTGAAGTTGTTGGGAATGGAGGTAGGCAACTTGTGACAAATCTTCATGTTTTTCCTTCTTTGACAAATATAAACTGTATTCAGATAATGTTTAAATTCACTGTAATGTAGGCATGAATTGTGTTTTTCACTCTGATAACTTGTTTATGCAYGAGTCAGATTAAGTAACATTTTTCAATAAAAGTCCAGGAGACAGATAAAGAAAAGGAGGGCCCTGCCCCACCTATGTATCTTTTTTTTTTTTCATTTCAGTCTGTCAGGGCAAGAAGAATTTAGCCAGGTATCTGAATTTCAGTCAGGTATCTGACATCAAAACATGTTCAGAGAAATTAAACAGTTGCAGAGAATGCAGAAACCTTTTTATAGGCCAAAGTTATATTGGCACTTTTGGCTATCCCAGTGCTTCCAGGGGGTAGTAGGATTTTCATGTTTGTTTATTTCATACAACAACTTTCATTTTGCTGTCCACAGACACAAGAGAGAATAAGTCAGCTTGTCTGATAAAAGCAAAAGGCTAAAATKGGAAAGAAACTAAAGTCAATAGAAACAACAAAGGGTTGGAGAAAGAAGGAATAAACATGCATAATAGGRGCAAAGAAGGGAGATTTCTACCTTCGTAAGGAGATAAAGGGAGATAACACAGGAATAAGCATAGAGGTAGTTTTCAGCAGGTCAGAACATTCCCTGGATATTTATTTTCTGGAGGTGGGAAGAGGCAGATGCATTACAGCAGATGTTATATTTGCAGTCTCCTCTTAGCTTTATTTTAATGATGGCTTTTCCAAAATGGTTCTGGGTGCTGTGTGATTGTACTCTGTGTTATCAGGGAGAAGGAGCAATTCAGAGTGACAATCCAARGTTCTGTTTCCCTGTTTAATGGCTTCTTAATTATAGTGCATGCATCAATACCTTTTTTATCGTTTACCTATGTTAAATATTTTATCCAAAAAGAGGAAGGGGCTTGCCAGCAGAAAATGTCTTTGACACCTTAGGTACTGATTTCAATGAATTGTGCAAATTGATTCAGTTCCTTCACTGATGAAAAAAATTCTCTATAATTCCCACAGGATGATGTCCCTTTGCGTCGAGGGAGAAAACCAACAAAGAAGAAGGAAGAAGAAGTTGATATTGATATGGATGACCCGGAGATCAATCACTTTCCCTTCCCGTTCCACGAGCTGATGGTGTGGGCTGTGCTGATGAAACGTCAGAAGATGGCCCTCTTCTTTTGGCAGCATGGGGAAGAGGCGATGGCTAAAGCTCTGGTGGCCTGCAAACTCTGCAAGGCCATGGCCCACGAAGCATCAGAAAATGACATGGTGGATGACATATCCCAAGAGCTGAACCACAATTCCAGGTGAATTTCCGTTCATGTGCACCTTCTTGGGGGTGGGGGGCAAAGGGAAGAGAGGCTGCTGAACCTGCCTAAAATTTTCTTATCTGTACCTTGCTTTCATTTTTAACTTGTAGGGGAGATGCAGTCCCTTTAGAGAAAATCTAAATGGCCTTTAAACAATGAGTCTGCCAGAGCAGCAAGGTCTCTAGCAATATAGCTTTTGAAATGAGAAGATGTCAYGAAGGCAGTGAAATATCTATATTGTTTATGTGTTCTCCCTGAGGCCTCCAGTGTCAGACTGCAACATTTCTCTGTGCTTTTTCAGGACACCCTATACATACCAAGCAGAACAGTTATTGAAATCTTGATGAGCATACTATTCAGGCAGAATTGTTAATTAACCAAGAGGTCATGTTTAGGTGAGCAGACAAGATACTAGATTCCATGAGAATCTTTCCCAATGTTAAAATTTCAGAAATTTAGGATTTTGTAAAGGTTATTGGTCACTCCTTCTTCCAGWAGACTTGACCACAAAGCCATGGGCAAACAGCACAGAGGCAGTCCTTCAAGCTGCAGATTAACYGGAGGATTTCAGCTAGAAAATGTCAGGGTGGTGGGCAGGGAGGTGGGAGCAGACAGCTGGTAGGTGTGGGTGCTCATCACTGCTAAGTTGGGGCACTTATTCATCTGCCTAACATTAGCCACTCACATTTGAAAATGTGGGTTTCCGTGTGTACAGTCAGCATCACGCTTTGCACGGTGGAAGGTGTTGTGCCTCTTGCAGGGGCTGAGTCGCAGAGAGGTGTTTTGTGCACAAGGCTGCGTGTGCTGAGGCAATGAACGGATGTCGCTCTGTTTCAGGGACTTCGGCCAGCTGGCGGTCGAGCTGCTGGACCAGTCGTACAAGCAGGACGAGCAACTGGCCATGAAACTGCTGACCTACGAGCTGAAGAACTGGAGCAACGCCACCTGCCTGCAGCTTGCAGTGGCAGCCAAGCACAGGGACTTCATCGCTCACACTTGCAGCCAAATGCTGCTCACGGACATGTGGATGGGTCGTCTCCGGATGAGAAAAAATTCTGGCCTAAAGGTCATCCCTGTTTTAAAATAAAATTAACATTCAGAGAAGTTCTAATAGATGGTGACAGAATTCACAACGAATCAGTAATAACTGTCTAAATTAACSACATTTCAGATGCTTATTTGCAGTGACATTAAGCAGAGCATATTCTTTCCTGTGTTCCGTTTTTCAGCACAGCAGGGGCTTATCAGAAGCYTAAGTTCAAAGCACACAACTTAGTTTCTTTCATTCCCTTTCTTAAAGGCGTCCCTCTGGCGTCAGTTATCAGAATAAGAATTGAGCCAAGAGGTTAGTGTGTCACCCTGCCCATATACTTGAGGAATTAGCCAAGAGTTTCAGAGATAAATAAAGGAAAAGGAAGTGTAAGTGAAGTAATCATTAGTGAAAGGTGCTGATCTGACAGCCTTCCTCAGAACAGGCCAATCAAGCAGCACAAATTTCCTTGAAAACGTTTGCAAATCTTCCTGATGWCATCTGAAGGGACTGCTTTAGAGGGTCTAAAGGACAATTTCAGTTTTCAAAGCAGTTTAAGCTTTACTTTCACAGTTGACAAAACTGCTAACCGTGCAAAGTGAATTCTGAGAGATTACTTAGAGTCCATGGCATGTTTCACATTCACCAAAGTACTYACCAGTCAAAACATACCCAGGAATTGCCTCTTCCTCCCAATCACTGAGAAATATTTTCAGTGAAGGGATTCTCTCTGCTGCACTAATTGTGTCTGTGAAAAGTGGAAACTGCTCAGCTGTTTTGCCATGTGAAAAGATTTTTAGTAATGGCAGGAATGCTTAGGAGTACATGCATTGCTGTCAGACTGGTTCTTACCCAGTGGCAGTGATGAATGGGAACAAGTGGCTGATAGCATGGCTATGCAGGACCTGTGCATACGTGTTGATCTGCTACAGAAAACAGTCTCACATTTGGAGACATTTCTGCTRCCTGTTTCCTGAGCTCATTATCCTTCAGAGGGACAGCTGCTTTGTTCATTTCTTGGCTTTACAGGTACTCAGCCTAGGTACATGGAGAGCAGGGCAGCAACTGATTTCTTACTACATGCATTCCACTTTTTGGCATATATTTCTTAAGCCTTAAAATAGATCTATATTTCATAATGCATAACTGAAGGTAACGGGCTCTCTTTCCTTTCAGCTTCTTGTAACAACAGCAAGGGCAAATGATTCTTTACTCAGTGTCCAGTGTGTTTTATTTCACTGAAGCTCATTAGCAGGACTTGTTTAAAGCGAAAGCAGGCTACAAGCTGCATGAGCAAAAGAGACCATGACAAAGAAATAAATTTGCAAGCATGAGTCATGGGTTATTTCCCAAGAACAGTTTTCTCCCTTTGAAACTGACAAATGGTAGGAAGACTGAATATAATTCTTTAGATTGTTGCTGGGGATGTATAGGACCAGTGGAAGGGCTAAGGGCAACTTTTAATTCTGGCTGTTCTCAAAAAACAGCTTTTCTGTGAAGCCATGTCTGTCTGTAACCCCCTCTCCCTGGACTCATCCTTTTGTGAGCCCAGGAGCAGCGCAGGAAGCTTTTCCGAGGCTGGGCACGGCATTCCCATACACCAACTACTCCTAATTGTGTACTTTGAATGGTTTCAGCAGCACTCAGGCTGTCTGCTGATGTGATGAGCACAAGCAGTCACCCTCCCTAACCTGCCAGGAAGTTAACTGTCWGTTATCATTGTCATTAGGGAAAGATTTTATAAGAAAATCATTCTCCATGAAATTGTAGCATAACCAGGAGAAGTTATTATGCTTGTGAATACAGTTGTTGCTTTGTATTATTATACGTATTCTGTAGTTAAAACTAATGTTTTAACCCCAAGCATTGTTCATTACTTATATATCCAAACAAGGTAATCTTAGAGATTTTTATAGTCCCGCATAAGGGAGGGGAGGAAGAAAAGAAAAAACTGGCATTAACGTGACCATTACACAGCTGCCTGATTACTGAAGCAAAATCTAAGGGGACTGTGTATCTGTGCACATCAGCATTTGCTTTTGCTGGCTTTGCCTTATCTCCACACACAGGTGTGCTTTGAGTACAGTGTGCATGGACACACAGAGCTTCAGACCTATTAACCCTCTCTGTAGAAACAAATACTCTCTGTGTATCATTTACTCTGAGATTTTGTATTATGTAAAATGCAGAAATTTTCCAGGTCTGAATATCCACRTGGTCCCACCTACTCTTGACCTTATATAATATTTTGTAAATATATTGTAGAATGTAGCAATATGTGTCTGATGACGCACAAGCAGATAAAACATTCAAGAGCATTCACRGCAGCACTAACAGAAGTCACATGCTTTGTTTCAGTTCTCTGGTAACATTACCCCAAATGACAAATACTTTATTGTCATAGAAACTCACAYGCACACGTATCTTTCTTTTCCTAAATATCCTGAGGGAATTGTTCCATTTGATGCTAAGTAACCATTATGACCATCATCTGTTTTCTGTGATGATTATTGTTATCATTATTATTGCTTTAGGTAATTCTAGGAATTCTACTTCCTCCTTCAATCCTCAGCTTGGAGTTCAAGAACAAAGATGATATGCCCTACATGACACAGGCCAACGAGATCCATCTTCAAGAAAAAGATCCAGAGGAGCCAGAGAAGCCAGTGAAAGAAAAAGATGAGGAAGACATGGAACTCACTGTAAGTGCTCACAATAAATCATCAGCCTCAGTGTTGTCAATTTGTTATTCTTACCTCTGTAGGCATTGCAGACCATCTGATGGCTAAATTTAGCACATGATAGGATACCACGCCTTACACTCCCGTCTCCTCCACGGGACTCTGACCACACAAGTTGCCGTCATTTTGTGTCCACACTGCAGCACTGCATGGTGAGGCTGTGCTGTAATATTCTCATGCTTTGACTCAGTTTGATGCCACATTTTCTGAGCTAAGTGAATGAGATTTCAGAAGCCCTCMGTTATGATAAGGTGTCCTCTCTGGTGGACAAGGGCTCCAACCAAAGATTCGTGGAAGCCAGAGAGGGCTTTTTTTTTTCTTTTAGTTGACTTCACTGGAGGGCAAGCACATTTGCAAACTGGCCAGAAAAACTACGAAAACTTATTCTAAAAGTCTTCTTGAGTTTGTGGTCATTGCCTTTCACACAAACACACATCCAGTTTTTAATCCACTGAAGACRTTGTCAAGCAGCCAGACAGCTCCATTTCTACAGCTCAAGGAGAGACTTGAGGCTATTAGTAACATAGCCTCAGAGGAATAATTTGCACCACAAAGCATCAGACAGGTAAAGCTCTGAAAATTACACAGGCTGTCTACCTCCAGTCTCTTGTTCTCTCCTTAGTTTGGGCAATTACATACAGGCTATCACATCTGCTTTAGTTAAGTTTGGTTTGCCTTTGTTTGAGTTTGACTGTGGTGTCTTTGAAAGGCTTAAAAATCAGCCCCAGCTGGTCACAATAGAGGCCTGGAAAGGATTTGTCTGGTTAAGTTCAAAAACAAAAACAAAAACAAAAACAAAAAAACGCAGACTGTTTCCCACAGGCCAACAGCAGGAGCTGCCCGCAGGAGCCCGAGTGCAGGCAGGCAGAAGGACCTGCCTACAGGACCCACTATGCAGGGAAGCCGAAGGAGCAGCCCACCAGAACCACCTACAGGACCCGTCTGCAGGCAAGAACCTGGCTGTTGGCAAGGACCAGAAGCCAGAMTAGCAGCAATGGGGCACTCTCTGCTCATTAGCTATTTTTTGTAATTTACTAACCCCTGGCTTCTGATCCACTTATGAAGTGCCTATTCAAATCAAATAAGCACTTTTCAGCCTGCCTTTTTCTTGGCAATGGGGACAGATTTGGGGAAGATGGGTTTTCCATCTCACTGCAGTTATCCCAGCTCCTGGTTTCTTGTCTACAATACTTTTTCCCCTTGACTCCTGCTGCAAGGAAGCAATGTGTGCAGTGGATCTGCTTTTCCAGATGAACCTTGGATGTTCCCCTTCTTCTGCCTCCCATGTGCTGACAGTCCTATTGCTCTTTCCTCTCATTGACTCTTCCCTWAATTCCTTCAAATTCAGTCTTCACTCTAGTGAAGTTTCAGACGTTTACAATCTTTTCKGTAAAATAAGATTGGTTCCTATGGAGTCCAGCAAGTTTATAAACAATATCTTTGGTACACCACTGCTCATRTAGTATTTATACCACAGATAATCTGTAATACATTCCTCTGTATTGTAAATCATAATCTATACCATACTGTAGAACTTCTAACACAGCTTTTTCACTCAGGTGCCCCTCATGGTGAGGAGAGATGAATTGGAAGCAAAGACATCTTTGCATGTCTATGGTTTGATGCCACAAGTGGTTAAATTTAGTCACCTGACATGTTTTAAAAGTAAGAAAATWCTTTAGACTAAAGTTTCATCTTGTTCCAGCCTCGGTCAAATGGTCTGGTACAAGATAGGTCAGATTTCTTTTCCACTGTTCAGAGGATGCCTGAAAGATTGTTTGGGAAATGCYTTTGTGAAGCTCCCCCTGAGACAAGGTATCCTTTAGTATATTAAGGATACCTTATAAATAGTTCAAAAAGATTAATAATTTATTGTGCTGTGATATCATAAATGTTTCATCCATTGCTGAACTTTGAATCAATAGATCAGTCACTCACCCTTACCTGAGCTTTGTTCGGTATAAAGATTAATAGACAAAAGTGATGCACTAAAAATAATTTTAATCTCAAAATTCCTTTTCTGGGAAATAATACATTATTGAAATAATCTTCCTAACTCCCTTTCTAATCAATCCAAATGAATACTYCTCAAGTCTCTGTATTCCTGTCATGTTACACCCATATTCTGTCTGCTAAAAYGGAGATAAAGTGGTGTTGTCTAGACAAGATCTCTTCATTGATTTCTTATGAAGTCTTGTGCGTCWTGCACTGCTAAGCCTGGGTGACTAAAGACTGGCCAAGGGGTCAGTTTCTTCTTCTGTACTGTACTTGTGCAGAGTGCATGAGGTACAAAGCCGCAGTGATCTTTTCACTGTGATTTTACACCTCATTTGCACAGAATGATGTGATCAGCAGAGCACAGCAACAGTGAACTGAGTCTCCACACGGGTGCATCTGCGTACAAGTACGTATTTGCTTTACACTTCTCTTAAAGGGTAACTGAACATATGGATATACTATGAAGATGTGTTTATTTACTGTRAGTGACTTGTTATTCACACCTGCTTTTAACTTTGTAACAGATGTATGGAGTGACAGGCCCACATTTCTTTAACACCTAGATGCCAAGAAACAGGCTTGTAGCAGCTACTCACAGAAAACATGAGAAAACTGCTCTCATCAGTGCCCTCAACACCAAGAACTTTACCRCAGTTTATGCAAGGAGCTGCCAGTCATTAATCCTGAATATTAAACTCAGAGGAGTAGAAGGGCACCGAAGTCTAAAGGCCAGGGACATTTTCTGTTAGTACAGCGTACTAATCAAGGCCTTAATTGCTGAAATTTAGATCAGCCAGAAAACCCTGGAGTCTACCTTCCTCCCAAAATAAACCTTCTTCAGGAAGCCATAGCTAGRAGCTTCCTTAACCCCATTCAGTGCCTTGTGGTTTGGGTATTGGAGCTCCCCAGCAAATGGTTTTATTTCAGAGCACAGAATAAGTCCTTTAGAACTTCAGAACTCATCTAAGTCCTTTAAAACATGTTTGAGTTGTTGTTTTGTTTTTTTCACTCTCATTTTTCCACAATAACTAGGAAGTTTGAGCTTCCATGGGCATCACTGAGTTAGTCTGAGCAAAGACTTTTCAGCAGCAGCAAACTTGTTCTGTTGGCCTCTGAGATCGGTAGTTCATCTGTAGTATGAATGCTTAGCCTTTTCTTAATGGCATGAAACAACCAAATATTATATCACGAGAAATACAGTTCTGAACATGGAAAAGGCTGAAGACTTGTGTCCTGGTGCTCCCAGCCCAATTCACCCTTCCCAATGGTAGAGGACTCTCACAGCATCTCACGTGCCAGCAGTGACTCACCCCTTCAGCTCATCTGGARGACAGAATTGGGAAATTCTGCTGATGGTTTCTAGGCAGAAGTGCTGACCCTTTCCATAAAGAGAGGTTTTCTCTTTCTCCAAGGAGTTTGGAAACCCCCCATACTACCCCCACACGTGTGCTCTGGCACGGTCTGTGTTCTTTGTCCTGCTCMGCAGCCAGGATGACTGAGCTCCTGGCACTTCAGTGCTGCTCCTCTGTGCTCACTGCTATCACCAAGCAAAATCCAATTTTACACATCTGTAAATCAAAGGCATTAAAACCTTTTTCTATTCATGTTTCAGGGCAGAGAACAGCAATCTTAGAACAGCTACCATGGAGGCAGCACTTTCACACATAGTGTAGGATCCAAGGGGGTGTGCTGAGGGAA
Organism: Malurus melanocephalus; assembly: GCF_030028575.1. Taxonomy (NCBI): domain Eukaryota; kingdom Metazoa; phylum Chordata; class Aves; order Passeriformes; family Maluridae; genus Malurus; species Malurus melanocephalus. Next base: position 2,400,392 of record NW_026623239.1, on the reverse strand, counting down.
GTGTGTCCACACAGCTATGTATCATTTCCACACCAGTTCTCTGTGAACTGGGGTAAGTCTCTTTATAGCATGCAGATTTCACTCAGGATGAAATTGGAAGAGCCTGCATTCATTCTAGCAAAACTGAAGTTCCTGGGCTTTAATTATAAAAGAGATAAATATAGCATAGGATAATTAACATATATTAACACAAAAATGTACAACCCAAAACTCTCTGCTGGTAGTTCACTRTCAGCAAACAATCCTCAATTACATAAAATCTGGCCCCCAACAACAACAAAAATATCCCTATTAGAAAAACCTCAGTGTAAAAACTATGCAAACATCAATGCCTTCAGGCTAAAATGATGCAGTTGTACTGTACTTCACAATGAGGCTGAGCTGCTGTCGAGCTTACCTTGCATGACTCATGGTGAATCATGGAYAAAATCATGTATTAGAGAAAGAGATGCCGCCCACACAGAGCAGTGTGTTGAGCTGTTCCCACCCTACTGCATCCCACTCCAAGGAAAACATTGGTTCACATTTGGCACTGCAATTATGATGTTAACACAGTTAACTTAGGTTATTTCTTAATGTTTCTAATGGGGAAGCTTTTCGGTTTGTTAATACTGAGGTATAATTAACAGTCGGGAGCATCAGGTCAAATCTAATCCCTGGCCATCTCAGAGAAATTCCCCATCTGTAGCATGGGGGATGGGAGAAGACAGTATTATATGATACAATTAAATATAATTGTAATGAGATGAAATTACAGCATCATTATCAACAAGAAAGCAATTTCAAACAGGAAATCAGAATTTATAAGCTAAAACATAAATCCAGATATTGAAAGAGGATTATCATAAAAATATCCGCAACTCACTGATTCCATTGAGAATTAAGTCTGTCTTAGAATGTGTAAATTTGTAAAACTGTGAAGGATTTGAAATCTGTAAAATAATCCCTTTCACTGAAGCACAGAGATGCTCATTTGTTGAAGCAGCCAGCATTCATTTTCACTCTGCTACAAATTCCTGAGCAGCAGAGGACAGCAGAGACAAAGCCTTGGGAAAAGCTGCGGGAAAGTCTCTAGCTACAGATGGCAGTTTTCCCTGAACAGCATCAGTAGATAAAGAGAAGGAAACAAATTAGTACCTTCTTGGGCTATAATATTCCCAAAGCATTCAGATTTTTTTTTGTCCCCCAAATAAACAATCTGTCATATATATAGATCAAAGGATCATTTTAATTTTTTGGAGCTCAGGTAATGAGCTCTTCTGTAGAGGTTGTAACTTCTGCTACTGTAGTTACATTCAGTAAGTCTCATAACCATAAGAACCCTTCTCTGCTTAACAGCCACTCTGCTTTTTTCCTTTGTTATAAAACTCCTGATGGACTTCCAGGGTGTTTCATGTGCCCTGTGAGAGCTAACAGGAGGTAAATTTAAATTTTTAAMATGTAATGTTTTATCTGTATTTATGGATATTAAATTAAAAATCTTTAGTCATTAAAGCTAAAGGAAATAGGTTAATTTCATCAAAGCAGGTTATAGTTTTGGAGACAGTCCCAGCAGGTTAATTTCAGTGCAGTATCTTYTCTCCTGAATCTTCACTGTATTTTATTAAAAATATTCACAGCAACATCTGTATGAATGAATATATTCACCCTTATATTTTTGAATTTGAATTGTCAAATTCAAAAATATAAGGGTCCACATGGAAAGTAACAATTTGAGAGGAAAAACTAACTGCATAAATGAAATTAAAGACAAGGAGCCATATGGGACCAAGCATAGTCTTAATAATGTTATGAGTATCTACACTGTCTGAAAAAAGTTGATCATTACAAATTACTATTTGACAGGAAAAAGACCTGTATTAATAGCTCCACATGAAGCTAGAAAAAGGAAGAAAAGGATTGGTTGTGATTCGTGCTTTGAAAAATGCGAGAAGTGCTTCACCAGTTCCTGGAGGGCTCTAGAACCTGTTCAGATAGTTCACCTGAAGCCAATTAGTTAAATATGTGCTGAACATCCTGTTGAATCAGAGAGTGCAGATACGGGGACAAGAAGGACCTTTTTATTGAAAGACAAAGCGTCTGACATCTAATTGTTCCCTTAGTTTTCCACTATTTAAGTTGCAGATGAGGACARTGCTGTCTTCAGTGGATGGTGAGTTTGCTTTGATGCTTTGATCTACTTGTAGAGAAGCATTTGAACAAAACCATCCTCATGCAATCCCTGCATACTTAGATATGTCTCAATTCTTGCAAATGATTTTGTGTTCAGGGTGCTACATTCCAAAGGTGCAGCCACAAATTAATAGTAAGAGCTTGCAAAAGAGCGCAGTGAGCTAAAATCCAGTCTTAGTCTATTGTTCACTAAATACTTGCTTTGGAATGAATGTTTAATAAGTCCCATTGTTCAAATACAAAGGAACACCTTCTTTTAAGTGCTAACTTCAGTGATTGTGCAGTTTAATCCTTCCTCTTCTCTGCAGCTGAAAATGAAAATAAAGAGTAAACAAACAAACAATTGCCTTCTTTTGACTGTTAGTTTTGCACTCACAGCTGAGGAATTAGGTGTGTGTTTCTGGAGCTCAGTGTAGCTCCTCAGTGGGTCTGAATTGTATTGGTAACAGTGAAATCAAGCCTAGCAAAGGCAGTGCATGAGCRGTCTGGAACTTCACTGTGGAAGAAGCTGCAGTCATGTGCGTGGATGTTTGAATTTATAGCCTTAATGCTGCAGAGAGCTCTGCGAGTCACTCCTCTTGCATCCAGGTGAAGTTGACTCTGGGATCATGGCCTATGGCAGGGCCAGTGATCAACGCAAAAAGGGCTGCTGTGTTCTTTGCTTTAGTTCAACAACTACTAACTCATCTTTTCCCCTGCTTTTCCCCCTGAGTCTCAGCCTTATGAACTTCTATTTGTTTAAAACTAAAACTTAACCTGTTTTCTGTCTGCATCTGTTTATTGTGTGGAAGTACATCCCATCACTAAAAGCTGTTAACGGGTAAAAATGTTTTCTGTCCATGCAGCAAAAAGGAGAAATATTCTCCACATCTTGTTTTTTGTTCATGAATTTAGCTCTCAAGCTGAGGGTTGAGGCTACAGMTATAGTTTATTCCATTTTCAAATTATTAAACAGAAGTCTTCCTGCAAAAAAGAATATAATCTAAGAGAAAGCATTTTACACCTAGTTATGGTMACCTAGTTTTATCTAGAGATCAAGAACATTTCCTGTCGACATTTCAAGAAATAGTTTGTCTTTCACAAAGAAAGAAACATAAATAYATCGTTTCTTGTAGGCAATGCTGGGACGAGGGAATGGAGAGTCCTCAAGGAAGAAAGAGGATGAGGAAGTTCAAAGCAGACACCGAATGATCCCCATTGGAAGAAAGATTTACGAATTCTACAATGCTCCCATCGTGAAGTTTTGGTTTTACACCGTAAGAAATCTTTCCTGATATATTATTAATGTTTGTAGAAACAATGAAATTGGACTAAGGTCATCTTCTGTGTTTTGTTCAAGTCTACATTTATATGTGTTGGAGGGATTACCCATAAATAGTTTACTAAAAATACTTGTTAGAAGTCTGCCAGCAGGTGCAAACTTTTCGAAGACTTTTCWAAGATTACCATTTCATTCAGGAAGTTAATGGCTAAAATTTGAATGTTTGTGTATGTTTTTCTTTAAATAAAACAGTAAGTGACAGTTTGCTGTAGTYATTGCTCCCAAGAAATTCCCTGTAGGAGAATTCACAGTAGGATTGCTTCCAATAGCAAGCCCAGTGGGAGGGTGGTCTGAATCAGAATTTGAATTATATAATAGTTGAYGAAAAACAGAGATAGAGCACTTGTTTCCTTGAAACATTTTTTTTTCTGTTTTCACCAGTCTGCAGAGTGTCTCTTGGAGAAAATATGTATGTACAAAACCACAAGGTATCAAAGACATGAATGACAGCCAATGTACATTTTTCAGGGACAAATTAGATTAAAACAGTGTATTCTGCCTGTGTAAGAAAGAAATGAGCCTTGCAGATGGAGCAGAAAAATTTATGTCATGTATTTTGACTGCAGTAAAACAGTACCAAAAACTTCACAGGGTTTTCTCACTGTTAAATTAATAACTGCTATATTAAACTTACTATGTGGATAAAAAGCTTTTTGACAATTAGTTCTCAACAGTAGATATTAATTATTCATTATCAAGCTGTAAGCAGGAAATTAGAAAGGATTCCATTAGGTTCATATATCAGGTGCTATCTGATATTTTCATTCAAAACTTGGATGATGGAGTATTATTTGTTATTTAGTTATTATTAGTTATTTTGTAAATTGCACTAGTCAGTGGAAGGATGAGACTAAAAAGTAAAAAGATCACAGAAAGTAATCCTTACAGTCTTTATGGAATATTGTATCCCAGTTCAGTTTCTGCATCATACGACAAGTGTGGACTAGTTTGAAGGACACAAAAAAGAAGGATGTTTCAAGAGGTGTGTAAAGCTTTMTTTAAGGGGTGAGGTTAGGAAGTGAGAGGTTTTATCCTATTAAAAAAAAGTCTGCAGAAGGAATGTAAGTTTTCAAATATGTGTGAGTAGGTCCAAATGCTTGCTTAGGGCAAAAAATAACAACAAGCTATATGTAAGAAGTTAGGAAACAGTTTCTAACTGGTCTGAGTACTGTCATAGACCACGTGAGGACATGCTAGATTTTCCATTGTTAGTGATTTCTAACTTAATTTTAGCAAGGCATATGTCCATTATGGTACACTGGAATTAATCCTGCCTCAGCCCTRGATGATTTCAGGTGGTTTTCCCCAGTTATATTTTACATCATTCTGCTGAAACCATAGCAAATCACAAAGAATGGATCCCTCTGCAAATGACTTCTTGTAAGAGAAATTGCCTTGAAGACATTGAGAACAACTCACATCAGCTGAGTCTTAACTGTGGTGGACACCTCAGACTAGCAAATAGTTTAACAACAAGGAATAACTTATTGCTCAGCTCTGTGGCCATTGAACATTAATCCAGCCCACAAGTCTAGAAACATCAGCAGCCGAGTCTCATTATCAATTGCAGTGTGTATTATGCACAAACAGAAAAGTCTTTACACTGCAAATGGAAAGAAGYATCCCAGCTTTCCCTGTTAGTTCAATTTTGAAATGGGAGAGAGAAATCAATATTGCATTTCCATTTAGACTTGTTCCCACAGTTTTATGTCCCGAGGCAGGTCTCAATCAAGGTCATTTATTAAAACTGGATCTTGGATACACTRAACTTGAAGAGCAAGTTAGGGGGGATTCCAGCTGCTGTGCTTGACCTGTTGTGTGTGTTGAGAACTCGTGGCGACTAAAAGCAAAACAAGTTCCAGAGACGGGTTACAATTGCACAATCTATCACAATTTTCCAAATACACAGGCACTAATATTATTCATKGATTTCAAAAGAAATAATCCAAATTTTACATTCCGTATCCAAAATGCAAGTAAAAGGACCTATGGCTATTGTATACCATTTATTTGATTTGATTATTCTGCAATTTCCTATATAGCTGTATTCACTTTCATTCTTTAAATGCACAAGAGTGACTTAAAGGAGATGTTTGGGTAAGTAACATTTGGTTCAGCAGACAGTAAACAACTTTTTCTCAAAAAAAAAAGCCTAAACCAAACCAAACAAACAAAAAAAAAACCAAAAACCCAACAAAACAACAAAAACCAACAAACAGCCCCCACCAACTTCAGCCTTTCTCGCTAGACACACAGCAATTTTGAAAGTCAGCTACTCTGTTCTGTTTTGWGGCTCTTGCACTGGAAACCACGATGCAAATGTTTCATCTCACAGATTGCTTGAACAGAAGAGGATGGTCTTCCCTTTTTGACTGCTGCTACTAGCATTAACTGAAATATTAGCAGGAAGTGAGAGGCCACATTTCTACCCTTTCTGAAGAGGAAAGCTGCAGAGGAATTGAGCCCTTAATAAGAATCATCTTCTAAATATCAAAAGAGCTTCGCCCTAAGTTTTGCATTGTGGAAACATCTCAGCTTATGACTGTGTAATTATTGCAATCARTCAGAAAAGAGGAGGGTGAGCTCCTCCTTAAAGCCTTAACTCCTGGTACAATATCCAGGTTTGTCACCTACARCATTGGATATTCCAGTATTTTCCACAGAACAGGACTTCATCCTCAGAAGGGCAGGGAGCGATCCACCCTTGAAACTTCTTAGCAGGCACTGCTTTCCTTAGTTTCTTCAGGTACTCAATGGTGACAGTGGCAGCTCCTGGCTCTTTGTCAAGYCATGTAAAAGCAAGGGAAGGCAGGTTACCACAGTGCTGGGTAAGTGTGGCCTTCTGAAGGATAGAAGTCTGTGGAGGGAGAAGGAGAATGTCACTCACTATCTGAAGTGCTTGTTTCTTGACTTAAAGTGAAGATGTTTCAGCACAATTATATTCACAAATTAACATTTTTTCCCTTTGCCAAGCAACAGGCTTTTTGCAATTTTGAATAAGTTTGAATTGACATAAAGAAACCCACCAAAACCAAGCCAAAAAATACTTGCATTTCAAAAGAAAGCCAGGAGGAAGCAACCCCCCTAGTTACAGTTAGATTCTTGAAGTCTCTGTCCCCTTTGTAACCTTAATGTGCTTACTCTTTTGCCATACTGACTGCAAGCGCTCACCAAGGCTCCTGAAGCAGATCAAAGTAGATTTCCTGATAATCGGTAGTTAACAAGATCTGAAAGTAGGTGTGTTAGGTAACAGTATCAGCTGGCTTTTTGCTCTGAATTAGAAGGTGTTATATCCACTATTTAGGTATCAGTTCTGCCTGCCCAGACTGAGGTTCTGCTGACACAGATGTCACCCTGAGTGATGACCTAAGTCTACACAGCTCTCCATTTCCTTTAGGAGTGGTAAGGGAGGACCAGCCTCTAGACCTGAGCATTGCAATCCGTCATCTCTCACAAACTGGAAGACAAAGGAGATCATTTCCTCCTCTGTTTTATGCAGATGAGAAGYAGTGCTTCAGTTGTCTGAAGCTGATAGTTATGGCCAACAGAAAGAATTCTCTTGAGWGCCCTCAACCAGCAACTGGAACAAAAGCCGGAATCCTGTGGCTTTGACACAGAGTAGAAGTGACATTCTCTAACAGGCTCAATATGACTATAAACTGTATTCTGTGATGTGTGGAACACTGAAATAATCCTACCCAAAAGTCTCAAGACCCTCTGAGTTGTTTCACCTTATGTGTGATATCCCGTATACAATAGTTGTGAGTAACACACAGCTGAGAAGTAAAAGCTGGATTCAAATATAGATGTATGTAATATCACTTTCTATCACAATGACTAAATGTTCATGCACAGAACTGAGTCATCTTTTCTCTGGCTTATATTTAGCCCTAAGATGCATTTCCTTGTAGGGCTGCTGTTTGAAAGGCAAAGTAGACAGGCAGTTGGATTCTGGATTCTGGCCTCCACAAACCCCAACCACACCCCTGCTACAGCCCACGTTCCAAAGTGACGCTTGGGTTTCTCTGAGCTTTGTGAACCTGATGATGCAATTTGCCTGTCTTGTCTTTCTTTTTTGACAGACAATTTAATTACATTCAGCATGAAGAATAAAAGAAAAAGAAACTCAAAACTTCATTCACAGTTCTTGCTGGGTCAAAAATTAAGCTGGAAGGAATTATTAGGAAGGAAAAGCAACATATTAACTTCTTAAAATTGAAAAAAATACAAAGCAAATGAATGCATGACTATTTCTGACTCTCTGCTGCAGTGGTGTGACTAGGAGTAGCTGTGTTTTGGGGAGGAAATGTGCTGTAAGTTAGGTCAGTATTACACTGGATAGGAAGACCTCTAAAAATCCCTAAAATCTTCTGGACTTAGAATGCCAGACTCAGTCCAGGCTAGGTGAACAGGGGGAAARTATAAAGGAGAGGTGTTAGAGGACTAAGGGCTTTCAGAAGCAGATGATGGGGAAATCTTCACACAGGTGTCAACTGGGTAGTTGACGCAGTGGTATTAGAATTCCCATTGCTGTGGGATGATCCAAGGGACCTGAATTATAAAGTTTTGTTGAGGAGACAGATAGAGCTGGATGTCTCATGTGTATTTTGCAGATTCCATGTAGTATGGGATTTAATGTGAGCTTCTTCAGACAACTAAGGACAGTCTTACCGTTCTTTCGTCTGTGAAACTCTGGCTACAGTAGAATCAGGAATATCAAATCATATCCAAGAAGCTAGCTCAGTTGTATAGATAGTGACTATTGATACTCATTCTTTTTTCTTTACAGCTGGCCTACATAGGCTACTTGATGCTGTTCAACTACATTGTATTGGTGAAGATGGATCGCTGGCCATCTATTCAGGAGTGGATTGTCATCTCRTACATTTTCACTCTGGGCATAGAGAAGATGAGAGAGGTAAAGTCACCCTAACCAGGAAAGACAAAATTAAAAAGGAATATGCATGGGTTTTGGTTGTTTTTTTTTCCATTTTAATATCTGTTTTTATTGTTTTGCTCTGGCTACATTTTTATGAGTGAGCTTATCATAAAATTGCCTCTTTCTTTTTTCAGAAAGGCAGATGGATTGTTTAAAAAAGAGCAGAGAAAAGATCTATCATCTTTAATTTTAAAATGAACAATTCCTTTTTCTCTTTTTCCCTTTCTCTCTTTTTCTCTTTTTCTTTCTTTTTCTTTCTCTCCTTCCCTCCCTTTCCCACTTTCCCTACCTCCTTTCCTCCCTTCCTCCCGTTCTCSTGCACTTCCACACTTCCAMACTTCCTTCTGCACTTCCTTCTTCTCCCACAAAATTTCTGAGTTCAAATTTCAGTGTGAAGCTCATTTAATAGCATTCACAAGTATGGGGTGATCTTCTGACAGGTCTTGAAGGTCAGTTAAATTCCTTGAAAGGTGGCGCTTGAAAATTTTTGTTAATTTGTCAAGCAACAGTGTGCATCTCCCTAGAGATGCAAAAGCAGGAACACAAAGCAGAGACAGAGCTACATTTAGGGCAGCACTCAGTCCATAACGTGAGCCAAGTGGTAGCCCTGCCYCTCATGGTCTGTCCCACTTGCAGCTGATGCTGTGCCCTTCCATTTAACCCAACGTGCATTTATTCCACAGTGACACCAGCGGCCCCATTCAGMCCTAATGTGAGGGAATGAGAGTCCCTATTGACCTCAGCTGAAAGAGCACATTTGTACCCCTGGGCTGAATCTGTTACCAGTTGTGTTTGTACTTTCTGAAGCCAGGGCTCTGGAGGACTAGACTAAAAACTGGTTTGCAACACTTAGGCTTCAAAGATAGATTTCTGACACTGTATGGTAAATGCTGCATTATAAATAAAAACAGCAGTGGAAAAAGCACTGCTTTTTTGGCCTATGAGTATGTATCATTAACCAAAAGAGAAAGGAGAACAGTGKCAGTAGCCACACGAGGACTCTGTGACACCAATGGAGGCAGTGCACTGTTCAGCAGRTGGGAGGCTGCACACAGGGGTTGTGTGTGCAGGGTTTTATGATCATTTACCCCAAATTGTCCTTCCCACAGAAGTTTCTAAAGAACATTTGTCACAAATGATTTCTAAGCAGATGCTGGAATTGTTCACAGATGAGCCTAAAATTTATTCTGAAAACTAATTAAGAGAATGACATTCATCTTTTTAAAGGAGCTATATGAGCTTGCTCAAGTGTTCTTGGGCTAAATTTAGACAATTCAGACCAACAGTTAATAACAATATCATTATTAACTCATGATAAGATAAGACTTACTCATGGAGGTCACTTGAAGAATAGTTTTAAGAGTAATTCGGAAAAGCAATCAAGTTTCGCAAATTATCGTGCAAAGAGAATGACAATAAATTCATAGGATGACGCTATTTATTTTTGTGAACTATATTCTTGGCTGTGGAACTTAATTTCCAAAATCAGGCCCAGGTAGTATCTAGTATCTCTTTGGATTAAATTTCTTTGGATTTTATGGATTAAAATCCATAAAGATGCAGATCTTTATGGTTATTAAGTTTTTCTTGGTCATCTGGTACACAATTTAAAATAATTTTCTTTAAATCTGCATCTTTAAATGTGAATTTTCTGATTACAAAACCTTTCTATATCTTTCCCTCAGTTCCAGGACTCTAAGTAGGGTTAATAGATTTGAGAGACAGAAATACATATATATATATATATTTCTTCAGATTTCATGAGGATTTTAGACTGAGTCATCACTTGTCCTTGAAAGTATCTTGCACATAGATACAAGCTAAGAATTGTTGAAGGGGAAGATTTCTGAGAAAAAAAACACAAAATACCTGAGATGYTTGTATGATAGGAGTCTATCAGCTTTGCTTTTGGTCTGTGTGGCACATATCTATCTGTTCCCTGCAGATTTCTTCAAGTTTAAATTAAGACAGCTCAGCTCCTTTCTTCTCCATTTCCTCTGTCCTTCAGATCCTCATGTCAGAGCCTGGGAAGCTGCTGCAAAAAGTCAAAGTTTGGCTGCAGGAGTACTGGAATGTCACCGACCTAATAGCTATCCTGCTGTTCTCTGTTGGGATGGTTCTCCGTCTGCAAGACCTGCCGCTCCGGAGCGATGGGCGCGTCATCTACTGCGTCAACATCATCTACTGGTACATCCGGCTGCTGGACATCTTCGGCGTCAACAAGTACCTGGGGCCCTACGTCATGATGATTGGGAAAATGGTGAGAGAACCTCGTGTGCTCCTTCCCTGTTTGATAGCATGCTCTTGGTTCAGTATACTTAACCCATGATATTGCTGCAGATTTACCTGTGGTTTTTTTACTCATTAGAGTTTTCATGTAAGCTAGAAATCAGTCTCTCATTGAATCAATACCTYCTTCTTCCTTTTCTGATAGATGATGTATTGTTTGTCTTTCTCTGAGATTGCTCTTCAACAGCAAAGCCACTCTACACTCCTCTATCCCTCATTTGTTAAATGCCAAGGAGGTTTCATAATTATAAAGGAAAGTGGTTTGTTAAGGTTAAAGAAAAAAACCATTCAGTGTTTAGAACTCTGAAACTCTCAATGTGTTATAATAATCAGGGTGAGTTCAAAATTGTGATGGTTATGATTAAGACTGACCCCTCTATGGTTTGATCCATATTCACATGCTCTTCCATTTTTGAAGTTCAGATGTGTCCTTGTGAGATGAGAAATCTATTTATATAAATGCAACTTCTGTGCCCTGGCCACATCAATTTTACACACTGTAGCAGGAACAGGAATAATTTGTATAATAGCAAATGTATCCAGGAGGAATCAAGAGACATTTACTTCCACCTGCATAACTTTTGACATTTTGAATKTTAGTTTTTATATTTCAATAGAAATGTTGCAGTTAAGCGGCATTTTGCTCRTTTGAAAGAAAATGGCTGAGTTTAMAGATGCACATGCACACATCCCTGATACTTGGATACCTGCACATGTAGCTGATACATGTAGTCAAGTTTCACATGCAGTTATCCTACTTTTGTTGTGTATATCATGTGTTTCATGCATTTTTGAGTTTAAGATTTGGGGTTTTCTAAAGAGAATAAAATCCCTTGAAGCTGGCTTTCATTTAAAGAAAGTAAACTGAATATTAACTCTTCTAAATGGAATACTACTGCTGTCTGATTGCTGTGTGGACAAAGAAGTACAAACAGGCTGTCTTATTTGTCCTACAATGGTCCTTAAAGAAAAGATTTAGCCATCCTCACCATCTTAARAAGAGGGGACATTTATGAGTGCATGGACTACAATATCTCTGTGATATTACATTAGTCACAGCAAGCTCAGTGAGCAAGTGTAAAACTGAAAAGTAAAACATACGTCCTGTTACACTTACACTCCCTACCCAAAAGGTAAACAGAGAACCATTGTCTTATCCCCTCAACTCACAAGTTTACAACTGCAAGCCCACAGGAGTGGGTTTGACAAAGAAAGAACAGATTAGTGAAAAAAAAAAAAAAAAAAAAAAAGGAAAGAGGGAGAAAGAGATGGAGGGAAAATATTTTAAAAAGTGATTGCTGAGTTGGTACATTGTGCAAAAAGGATTTTGAAGTGTCCTTCCTTCAAGAAAGCCTCTAGGGTCAATACACAAAGGAAGTGGTTGAAATTAAYAGAATTTTCATTCCTTTGTCACTTTCACATGTGTACAACAAATCCAACTCCACTTTMTGTGGAAAACAAATGCAGGAAAATCTCTGTAGGCTCAGCACCTGCAGTGAAGGGTGTTGAATTTAGCTACCAAATTGTTATAAAGCTCTGGGAAACTCTTAAAGGAGGCAAATTCTTCTATTTTGTGCCTTCCTGTTACCGTGGTTTTAATAGTTTGTGTGACTTTCCATGCACTTTCAGCAACTCTGAGACATCCCCTTTGSCCACATATGCAGTGCACAACCAGTTTGAGTCACACAGATCAGCCTCTCTCATCAGTTTTCTGACCAGCTCACTCTTTTGTGCAATATCCTGCTCATGCACTCCCTGGGAGCTGCACCTGCTTGCTCCAGGCTGCTCCATGGGCTTTCTTGTGTATTTTTGTTTAAATCACATGTCCATCTACCTCCTTGCATTCTGTCTTCGAAATGGTGTTGAAAGTTCAACTCAGCACTATGAGGAACATCAAGCTGGTTATTAGTGTTTCTACAGAGTAAGCACATCAGAGCTGCTGAGATCCTCAACAGACCATTTTTAATGCCTGAGACTCTCTTCTTGATCTTYTGTTGTAAATTTCAGACTCAGGAGGAAAAGGATGACTTTTTCTCTCTTCCCAATGTTGAGAAATTTTCTCTTCACCTGCCTCTACACTGCAGTCAACAAAATAGCTGTAGTAAGTTTTACCTCTGGCCACTCTGAACAAATATGCAAGTGAAATTAAACAAGCAGTGGGAATGGGGTTGATCTGGTTTAAAAGCAATAGGCTAAAACAAAGATGAAGATACAAGGAGGAAACTGAATGGCCAAGGTTATTATTATCTACTGATCAGTAACAGAATATGCTTGTGCTTTTCTGATCTCTGCACAGTGATAGATTTGATTCCCTTCTATTCAGGAATGAAATGAAATCACTTTGGAGTGTCAAGAGAGTCAGAGGTATATCAGTTCCTTTAATGTGCGGAAATATCTGCATTTTCTTGGTCTTTTTTCAAATACAGAAGTAGAAATAGAGCCAACTTCTTTGTAAAATTGCACCCCAAAAAATTGTGGTTTATCACTTCTTTGAACAGGTAACTGATGAGTTCATCAGAATGATTGAAATGGCCATTGCTTTGTTAAAATATAGCAATTGTAATTTGAAACCACAGGCTAAAGGACCTGATAGAATGCTCATTAAAGTCAGTGGAAACTTGCCCATGTATTTCACTGTATTTCAGACAAGATACTGACAGTTTAGAAGATATCCAGCTGAAGGAGGGAAAAGCTAATATGCATCTTGAATAGAGAACAGCACTGAAAATTTAATTTCTTTCAACATGAGGTCAAACCCGTGGGATTCCTGATCAAAAATGCTTGAAACATTTAAGGCATCCTCTTAAATTGCCACAAAATACTCATTAAGTTTGCTCATTTGCATGACATTTTAAAACAGATATTACATTACATCATATCATGTTATATATTGTGTTCTGAAACAAAGTTTGACCAGACAAAGGAGGAATCAGGTTTCACCTCCAGGTTTGTTCATTAAAAGCTTTCCTGTTTTAGGATGCTTTCTGAAGTACAATGGARTTCCTCTTCTTGAAGGAATATTTTCTTGAGAAATTAATGCCCTGAATTAAATAGGAATGCTGATGATTGGCTTCACTGGGTTTTAATTATTTAAAGCATTTCTTTTCCTCTCTCATGTCCCCAAGGCTTTTTTCTTTCTTTCCTGCATTTTTTATGGACTTCAAGGTTTTTGTTTTCTCCTGCTGTTTTCTCACTTGTCTTCAGCTCCTTCTGTCCATCTTCCTGATTCTCTCTCATCTGACCCCTGCTCTGCTGCTGCCTTTCCCCTCCAGCCTCTCTCTCTAAACATGAGCATACCTCTTTCTCTTTGCTTCCCTGTAACACTCTTTTCCCAGGGTTGCTTTGACCTCAGGTTGCTTTAAAATAGAAGAACCCCTGCAGCAGTGCCAGATCCATCTGCTGCAAGTAGGTCCCTCTACCAGCAGCTCTTGYCATGAGCAGCGTGCCCTTGGGCTGCAGCAGGTCCCCTACGGAGCCATGAGGCCACCAGCTCAGGTKCAGGCTGGTTTCATGCCTCTCTTGTAAGGAAGGCTGAATTCAGCTGAGCCAGAAAATACCCAGACATGGGAGGGAATAAAACTCATAAGGTTTAGAGGATTTTTAAGTTGAGTTTTGGCTAGAGACAAAAGTTATGTCCAGAACTGAGGAAAACAGCTCAATTGTAACCAATCTGAAGACCTGGCAAGTAAGTAAAAGTTTTGAAGAGATCTTACCAGGGACTTTACAGGACTCCCAAATTTTTTCACACTTTGGATTTTAAAGCATCTCTGCTGTGCCTGCCTGATGCCCATTGTTCTGCTCCCTGGAAGTTCTTCTCTGGAACACTGCTTCTTATAATCTTCAGTCAATATTCAGCAGCTTGTAGGACTGCTGTCCCACCTTGTTCAGAAACATTTTAAATGGGTGGGTGCTGTTTGCAAGCGCTAGTTAACCTTGGGCATATGCTAATGAAGCCCTCAACAGTGAAGAAGAACAGAATTCACTGTCTGTTATCTGATTGGATCTTTTTTTAATATTTTATTTGTCAGGTTTCCCCACCAAGCAGATTTTTAGCCCAGCCAGAATCTTCTTCAGCTTTCCTTTCTCACTGGTTGCCACYGTGGTGTCCCTTATGTTCCTGCTCTGCCACCCGTTCCTCCTTATGTTAGTTGCAGCTCCCTTTGCTCCAAGACAATGACTTCCAGTGAATAAAATTATCCATGTCAGTAGTCACCACTTGGTGCCTATAAACAATACATCATCTCACGACCCTTGCCCAGACCAGGCTGCTGATTCCAGTGAACCTATATGCTTGTTGAGGCAACTGGTGTGAGCAGATGGTACCTTGTATTTTCAAGCCTATTCATAACATTTGAATTGTTCTTAAAAGCAACACTGGGTAAAACCAAGGACACAGTACTATCACTTCACTTCTTTGAAAAAAAAGAATTTTTATGTGTAAAAGAGGATAGCTTTTCAGAACTTGTTTTTGAGAATTCTGTTTCTAGGATTCACAGACTTTTTTTTTACAGCACATAATAATAGGAATATTGACAAATAAGTTCCTCTGATTCTTGTCCTTTCTCTCTCTCTTTCTCTCCCTTTTCCTGTCATTWCATTCAGATGATAGACATGATGTACTTTGTCATCATCATGTTGGTGGTTCTGATGAGCTTTGGTGTGGCAAGACAGGCAATTCTCTTCCCCAATGAGGAGCCTTCGTGGAAGCTGGCGAAAAACATATTTTACATGCCTTATTGGATGATCTATGGGGAAGTGTTTGCAGACCAGATAGACCGTAAGCAAGTTTATAATTCTCATACTCCAAAGTCAGGTATCCAACTTTGATCAGATACCCTATTAGATCATGTGTGTTTGCTCAATAAATGGCTCCGGATAGAGGAACTGCTTCAACAAAGAGAATGGTTGCAAAAATATGTTGTCAGCTAATATTGGGGTGTCAGTTTCAGAACATGCTTCTGGTATCACTTTGCAATTGTTTAACTGGAAATCTTTAATRCTAAATTATTTTTCAAAAAAAGAATGTTATAAATTAGTCCTTTTTACCAGCTTGGTGAGAGGAATCCAGTTCCAGGTATCCAACATGACTTTGGAGGTRTACCTGGAACACAAGGTGGTATTCCTCATCCCTTGGTTTAATTTTAGATTTACATACTTATTACCTAACCTTATGTTGAGCATCATGTCCAATAATTGAGGGTGAGACTTTTCAGGTCYTGTATTCATGAGGATCTAATCTGAAGTGGTTTCCCTTCTCTGCTACCTACTCAATRACACCTTTGAGCTAAACCCTCTAATACAATTCCTAGGAGACACTAGATCCATTATTAGAATATTGCTGCATTTATTATAACAAGGCACGACTACTCACACCAATGCAAACAGGAAAAGAGCCAATGGTAAATTTATTATATACTCAGGATTCATGGGGTAGGTGATCAGAGAAATGCTGGATTTCTGTTTAAATTAAAACGTCTGGTGGCACTCATTGCATGACCACCAAATGAGAGCTGGTCATGAGAAATGATCAATAGATGACCAAAAACTGATGTTCATCATTCATTCCTCCGAACTATGTCTAAGTCTTGGCAGCATTTGGAAGTTAGTACCTTTTCCAGTGGCAGATGGCTTACGTTAAAGTTCTGTATAGGATATTTTGTTTTATTCTATGTACAATCTTAGGAAAGGGCACTATGTTTAAAATTTGTTTGTTGCTTGTTCAGTATTGACAGAGTTTGAATAAAAAAAAAAGACGTTGATTTTTTTTCTGAGCTAGTTATAAGTAGTAAATGTATCTATATCACCAGTAATGCCCCCAATTTAATATAATTTCAGACAGATAGATGCATATGTATCCCACGGCAGATATTTCAGCACTTTCACGTTCATTTCTTCTTCCTGGCTAGCACAGAATCATTATTGTGGATTCAGWTGAAACCTCCCTTTTTATCTTTATTTCCCCACTTGGTTTTCAGAAGCATCACGGCTTACAAGGACATAAACAAATACCAATGATGCCAAAACTTTTCGCTATATTTCATTTTTATCCCATTCCCTTATTTTTATAATTTTCCCTTTTATTTTAAAAAATCCATTAATTCCAAAGGCATCATARTTGGGGATATAAAACTTTGTCTTGTTCAGAAAGCATAGTGGAGGGATAAAGGTTTACATTATTAAACTATGGCTTTCTTCTACAAGCAGAATTCTGTCTGTCCCTCTAAAAGTGGCCATTTATTGATTTTGTACTAAGTAACTGCCATAGTGTAACAAATGTGGCAATTGGCTGAATAAAGTGTTCCTGGTTTTTTTGTTTTTTTTAAATGACAGGCTGATCACAGTTTAGAAGCTGTAAACCTGAGAATGAAGGATGGTATTTACATATGAAAACAAGGTGGCAGGTTGCACACCCTCACTTGAGGATTTGAGAATACTCTTGTGTGTCATTTTAAACATGCAAAAAAGATGCAGAGTAATTACTTCTGAAGCTTAGAGAAAGCAAAATTCATGGTGGCTTCAACTCCAGCTTTAAATACAGACATATTGTTTTTCTGCCTGTGTCAAGGAAACTCAGAGTTGCAGCAAAAGCAATAAAGTAAAAATGAAAAGCAGCACCTACTTCCTCCTTCCTGAGAGGCAGGTGATGCAGGGAATTAGTATCTGCCACTCTTTCAGCACAATATATGTTCCGTATGTCATGTTTGTCYGAGCTCAGTTTTGTCAGAAGTGTTATCTGTGGATTAGACTGGGAGCACGAGCAGTGGYTGGTGATGATGTTATGATCCAATGGATACCCAGAAGGTTTTACTAGTATATACACATTTTTTCACTATTTGAACATTTGCTGTTATTTGTATTTTTCATGTTGTTCTAAGCTAAATCAGCCACTGTGCTCATGTTAGAGTGCTACAGTGTTTGTACTTTCTCAAATAAGGTAAGCATATTTTGAAATTGTTCTGCTTCATCTAAACCAGAATTTAACTTTAGGCTTAGAACGCATTCCTTTTCAATCAGTGTTATTTTAACAAAACAAAAGGCTTGCTTTGTGATTTTGTTTATATTTTGGTGTTATATTGATACATTATTAGCAAGTTTGGGTTTCAGCAAAAGTTCTGATCATGGAAAGGCATATTGATTTGAGCCACTCTCCTGGAAATTATCCTGATATCTGAGAAATGCACAAAAACTGTGCTACTCAAACATTCTGATTTACTTTTTTTTTTAAATATTACCTATTTGATTTTTTTTTTTTTTTTGCTTTTGTTTGTGAAGCATGCCATTAAGGCTGACCACATGCAGTGTCTGGATCCACCTCATCAGCTGGCAGCCTGTTCATCCAGTGGGTCTACTCTATTTCTATTTCAACAGACTAGCAAATGCTTTGCTCTAAAACAGCGCATGTCATGTTTTAGAACATGCGCTTATATATTCATGTTTTTTACCCATGATTTCTTTATTCGTACTATTTTTTAAATGAAAAACATGTGGCAGTGTCCTGTTGACATGGGATCTCATCTTCARCTCAAAAGTGAGGACAGATTATATCCTCACTTTTGGGAATGTGAACACATTATTCAGTTGTAAAGGAGGGGAAAAAGGGAATAAATCTTTTAGCTCTCTGTTGAAGTTTTCAGGTAAATTTGACAAAACTAGCAAAACCCGTCTCTAGGTAGTTCCTCTCAGATTGATAATTCACAACATGACCACCRCTTTCTAAAAGTCTTGTCATGTTAAGCTGGTGCTTCATATAAAAAGATGTAGAATGAGACTGGCCAGCTTAAGTAATTCTTGGATGAAACTTGTGAGAAGTAAGAACCTCTGAATATACCTAAAATGGTGCTGGGGAGCAACCKCAAACAGGGACACAAGGAAGAGTGACTGCTGCTATCAGTGGAGGTGTCCTGAGTTCCTGTCACCCTTTCATTCCAGCTCCACGTGGGCTTGGAGAATGGGGAGCTAGAAAAGACAGTCCTCACTTTCACAGTGCCATCATAATGGTTTTCCTCCTGGTCTTTGAGCAGGAAATGAGTAGAGTATGATCTATAAACAGAGGAGGAGCAATTGCAATTTATGAGACTGTGTTTTTCCCACAGCTATATCCAGCTGTTCTGCTAACCCTTTTTAACTGGTCTGGCACTGACAGAAGGTTACACACACCTTCTTGTCTACTCTGGAAGTTTTAGCAATTGCATGAAACAGCCTTCGGTAGTACGAAAGGAAGGAATAGTCAAGCTACTTCATGGAAAAGTGCAGCCAGTCAAAATATCAGTCTGAGTGAAACAACAGTAATAACTGGAACAACCTTGGGCTATGGAGTTTTGACTTGGGTCTAGAAAATCCCAGTTAGCAACTCTTGGGATTCAGACAAAGGCTTAGACTGGAGAATTGAAAGCAGGCAGTAAGCTAATCAAATTTATGAATTATTTAAATGTCAGGGAATGAAAAATTGATATATTTCAGGAAAAGAATAATAATAACCGCTTGATAAATTAAAAAAAATTAGACTGATATCAATTATGTAGTTAAGTAAAGGTATATTATTATCCACTGATAGCTGGGGGAGGAAGGAGGATCTGAATCAGGGAGCTGGTGATGGCATGTGCAACTGTCTCGCTTTTTGGCTGTTTTTCCTAATCTGTCTGAGCCTTGTGCTCTCCACTGGGATCCATGGGGCAGCAGCCAGCCATGTGACATTAGTGAATGCCTTCCAGAAGTGGATTTCCCATAAACACTGTAAAATCTCTCCCTCAGTTCACCTCCCATTGGTGCTACTGCTGCCAGTTTTAGCCAGAAAAATTCATAACACAGTTCTTCCATGCAAAGCATTTTTTTTTTCACCTGATAAAACTATCCACCCCTCCAGAATACTATGCATGCAGAAGGATATAAGGAATACTGAAGAGGAAAGGTGAGTTTGCTTGGTAAAAAAACAACATAGGGAGTGGAAATAAATGGCAACTTGGGAAAAGGTGTCATCTGTACAAAATTAACATCAGAGCTCCTGTATTCAGGAGACAAAGCAACTGAACCTGCTTTTGGCCAATGTGGCTTTGGGCTTTTCAGTTTGGGAAGTTTATCAGATTTTCTTGGTGTCTCACGTGTCGGATTTCCATCTGGATTTTCTTTGCAGCTAACAATACTTCACGTGCCATCTGGTATCTGAAGATCAGTCTGAGTTGTGTTTGTTTCTTGTGTCTGCTTCTTTTTTGGAAAAACCTACCTAGTTCAAGAGAAAAAGGTGGGGCCTCCTTCTCTTTCAYGTGTATTGGAAGAATATCAAGAAACCAGAACACAGTTGTTTCAGAAGATGAGAGACAATTWTACACAGGTTTTAACTATTTGATGAACTTCAGAGACAAGTATAATTACTATGAAAAACTTTTTAAAAATTGTTTACATTTCTATAATCTGTTAGGTTTGTTTATTTTTTGTAATTCTTTTCAATTTTTTATTATAAAGGAAAATTATATGCTAAACTTTTTGTGATCTTACAGGTTACATGCTTTTCATGACTCGATAGGAGCTTCCTATGAGACCTGTCATTTGCATGGACCATTCTGAAATTAGAACAAACAGAGCAGCTTTGCACAAAATAGAATAAATCATACCTATGGCAATATTTTTAACATTGTTAGATGAAGGTGATAAGATTTTTGCACAGACCACAAACCATTTTGAAAGTCTCTGTGGGCTGGGTTGCAGCAGAATTCGCCTTTCTATACTCCTGATGTTAGTTTGGATTCTATTTGTTTGGCTGTTTTTTATGGGGAGAGAAGGAGAGTAGGAGGAGGAAGAAAGCACCAGAGTGAACAAGAAAAATACAGGAATTTACTACAAATTATTAAAATGCCAGCAGATTGAAGAGCCTTTTCAAAATCACTTTTAATGTGGCCTAGGGTAAGAAACAGCATGTAAGGTCAGGATGCTGTAGTTAAAGAAAGATTTTTGAAGTAATGAGACACTGTTCAACTCCCTGGATGTTTCCACTGATGAACAGAGCAATTACATGAAATTTGGAGTTCACAGATTTTCATGTTTGCTCCATCACTGAAGGAGTGAACAACTCCAGGAAGGTCACTTTAGGTTTTGTATTTTTTTCACACTTACCATCCTGGTAAGCTGGTAAAATTGCTTTGACATTTGAATCAAACATTTTAGAACACTTTCATATCTTTTGGGTTCATTGCAGGTCAAAATTAGAAGGTGCCTATATACTCATAAACAAGTGCATTAAAAAGTGCATTAAAAATAACCAGACTTCAATGGGGGGGAGGGATTTTTTTTTTTTTTTTAAATTTTCTTTGTTATTTGCTTGCACTTACTTGTTTCCATGTTACTTAGAATTGTGAACACAGGAAAACATTCCTCAATTTCTTTTGATTTCAAACAAATCAGGCTGTATTGTAGAAGTGGTATCCATTTTTATRTGAGAAGTTTCATCAAAGGCAGAAAGCAATTCAGTGACAGAGCTGTTCAATCAAGCACTTTTGTCTTTTCATTATTCCCACACCTGCTTTGATGGGCGCAGCTGGGGAGGAGTCATGACACAGATTCTCCTGAGCATCCTTTGCCAAGCTCTCCACCCAATGTGTGGCAAAAGTGAGCAGTGCCCATGTCATGACAGCAATTACAGCAGGGAAACTGATTCTTCCTGAGCTCTGCCTCTGCTTTAGGCCTGAAACCCACAGAGACCCGAGTCACTGTTGTTTGCTTTGCATCTGGCCTGGAAGGAGGAAGGGTTAGGTATGTAGCAGGTAACTTTAAGTGGAGTCAGGATGGAAAAATTAGCATAAAAGGAGATTTAAAGGGAACAAGAGATTCAAAAGGTGTGTGCTTCTATAGGTGTCAGGATGCAATGTTTGAAAGCTGAGTGAAGTTAATGCATGTAATTGAAATTAAAACTCCAGACATTTACTATTTTCTAAAGCCTAAGTTCAGGATATGAAGTCTGAACTTTATCCAATGGCCTGTACATATCAGAGTGGTTTTGTCTCTGTTACCTGGGATTGGCATAGTGTCATACCAAGAGAATTGGCCTCAGTGAAGCATTTCAGTAGAATTATGTATTCTGTATTTTTTCTTATGCAGCTGAAGATGTGACAATTAAGTGGTGGCTTAGTTCTCCATAAAGTAAGGCAAGAAATTAGTATTTCCGTGTTATTTAAAAATTGTACCCACAGTAGAATGTGAAAAAGAAAAACTTCTGCATAGCTTCAGGACAAGCTGAACCACAATGGGTGTAATAAACAGCCTGTGGGAAYATGTCTGCATAGGAAATTCAATTTGGCCGTCACTGGGTGGCATAAACCAACAGGGATTGCTCTGTTGTAAGCAAGTTGAGCTGGATAAATATTTTTTAGCTGATTTTTTTTTTTCCAGGTTAAATTCCATGGTCTTTAAGGGGGGGGGGGGGGGGAATGAATAATAGAATTGTAACCAGACTTGGAGCTGAGTTTTTGATCTCATTAATCTAAGGTTTGAAAAATGCTGTTCAAAATTTTCTCATTACTTGAAAAGGTATTATTTCCTCTGTTTTCAGCATAAAAAGGACAACTGGTTTAATCAGCTGGTAACAGTCATTATTTCATCACCGGTGAAATCATGTTGGGTTTTGGTACTGTGTTTTGTTGGCGTTTATTGGTCTGACTCAATATGTGAGCAAGTTAATGTTTCCACACAAACAGAGATGTAAAGTGTCACATTGAGTGCTGATAGCAAGAAGTATTGAATGGTCCAGCCTCTGCTGGGTGAAGGCTRAGGGCACAGAGCCCTGCACTCACAGCAGCTCACTGATGGCATTTGGAATGGCTAAATGAAACTGCTGCTCGKTGTGTGGAAAATTGGCACTGCCTTAAACTGTTCTGCAAAGTGATGCTATTGAGAAATCAAGAATTGCATGTTCTTGGCCTGTTCCAATAATAAAATGCATTTTTGTAAATAGGAAGGACTGGTGACACCGTGTGTCCAGACACCATGGAGCTGCTGGTAAAAGTAGTGTTGCTTGTGTTTGACTTTGTAATTCTTTTTTTCCATGAGTTGAATATTTTTTGAGAGGTCATGAAGTCAYGTGTCCCGTATGCCTACAATATTTGTTTGTGTAATAAGTTAGCGTCTATGTGTAGTGCCCAAAACAAAGTACCAAGATCACACATAYGTACTACCACAGCTGAATTTCAAGCTAAAAGAACCAAGCTCAAAAGGACTTTTTTTGAGAAGGTGCAATGGTTGGTTGAGGGTTGAAAAYAGGGATTTGTTGCCATGCAATGAAATTTTACATGTGGAATCAGCAAACTTTGTTTTCCATGTAGTCAGTAGAGAACCCCCATTGATACCAGTAGGAACTGAGCCAGTGTTGAGCACTTTGGAAATTCCTCACTTAAACTTCCTTTTGGTGGCAATGAGGGGAAGCTAGCTGTAGTGCTGTTCAAGACTTACTAAGGTGGTTTGTGTATGCAAGCTGCTGCTTTGTTTATTTTCTTGAAGAGCTSATTATGGAGATACACAGAATCACTAGGGCTGAGGCTAGAAAGACATAAACTGAACCCTGCTTGCAAATGCAGATTACCCATCACTGCACATGAAGGCATATTAAAAAACAAGCAGGGAAAATTAKTTCACCATGTTTTCTGTCCCCTTGCTACGGTTGTACAAAATTAATACCGAGAACATTTTGATTCCAACGTGTTTGCACAAGAAACAGGTGGTGTCTCTGCTGCMTACATGTCCCTTTACCTGGTACAGTAAAGACTTGATAATCTCCCCCACTGTTTCTAGGCTTGCAGTCAAGAGTCCTAATACCAGAAAGTCATTATGAGTATGTCCTAGAGCGGCTTGAGACAGTGCAGTGCACAGCAATAAATGTCTACTCTTTAATTTACTTTCATGGACTTATTTTTCCTTATTTATCACATCCCTTTCAATCAATTAAATAGATCAGGTTTTCACCATTAAAGAGATAATATGCAAGCTTTTTTGTGGGATTAAACATTTCAATAATTTCATTTGCACAGCCACTAATTACCACCAGAGTACTATGGTATTTTGTATTGTATGCAAACAGGCAGCTTACTCACACCAGGCATGTCTCCTGCAATTTCTGGAGGAAATATCTTGATACCCATACCACATAAAGCACAATAACAAGAACTACAGCCTGTAAAATCTGTGATAGCAAGCATAAACTTCTTAGGGGGAATGTCAGTGCCATTGTTAAATGGAAGATACTGCCTTGACAGGCAGGCCTTTATAAATGTTTAAGTATTTCTGCAAAAGTTACTGACAAAATAAGATTCATTCCCATTTTGCTTTTTTTTTTTTTTGTTTTTTTTTTGTTTTTAAATTTTGTTCCCAGCACCTTGTGGTCAAAATGAAACCAGAGAAGATGGCAAAATAATCCAGCTACCTCCCTGCAAGACAGGAGCATGGATCGTTCCTGCCATCATGGCCTGTTACCTCTTGGTAGCAAACATCCTGTTGGTGAATCTCCTCATTGCAGTTTTCAAGTGAGTGACACATTGCAAAGCACAGACTTGGGGAGGATGCTCGTTGTTCACAGCCTACAGAGACTGCTGAGCTGAAGGCTTTGGCTGAGTGACATTTTCTGAGGATGTAAGGGGGAGAGGGAAAGAGGCTTGCCTCCAGGAAACAAGAGAAAYGCCAAGTGTTTCACATTGTGCTCATTTCCAAGGACGGACACCTAATGCGAACCAGGACAGAGAAGCCAAAAAAAAAATGTTCAGCCATGGCATCATTCTCTCCGAATATGGAAAATGAGTAAAAATACTTTCCCGTCTCGATGGGTTGGGGTAGGACTCAGGGGTTGTACAGTACAGACCTACACAGTYGTTAGGTACTGGGAAAAGACTGATTACCACTGTGTTTCACCCARGCACAAACTTACTCTTTTGTTCTGCTTCCTGTTTTTGTGACAAGGGAACATTTGCCAGTATTAGTGAAATGTATGTAGTYATTATGCTGCCACGTCATCTTCAGCAGAGTACCCAAAACCATTTTCAGTCTGGTGTTTTTTTCCTCTTCTTGCCTTCTAGCAACACGTTCTTCGAAGTCAAATCTATATCGAACCAAGTGTGGAAGTTCCAAAGGTACCAGCTCATCATGACATTCCACGAAAGACCTGTTCTCCCACCGCCTCTGATCATTTTTAGCCACATGACGATGATATTTCAACACCTCTGCTGCAGATGGAGGAAGCATGAGAGTGACCCGGATGAGAGGGACTACGGATTGAGTAAGACTTGGATAATTCAGAGAGGGGACTTTCCAGTGCCTTTCACAATGTCTAGTGTTTGRCATGCGTGACGTCAAAGTCCAGCACCTTGATAACCTTCCCAGCAAAATAACAGCTATTACTTGCAAAAACCTTACCTGAATGAGTTAGCTTTACCTGATTTTCCCAACCCTTCATTTTCTTTGGAATGTTAAGGAGGCTGTGTTTCTCTGGAACTTTTTTGGAGTTGTTGCCCACTTTGCTCCTTCAAAGCAAAGTGTTTGGTTTTGCTGTTACTAGAGGTCAGTTATTGCTGGAATTCTTGTCACTCTGTCACCCCTCCAGCTTTATTTTTGAAAATACAGAGAGAGAATTCCTACTTTGTGAGCAAACAGCACATTCATGCCCTGAGCACACTTTTTGCCTAGATAAGCTGAAAGATGGTGAAAAGCMATTTTGTATACACATTCTCTCCTTGACTCTGACTTTCACTGGAGGAATAGTTTCTCAACATGCTTTAAATGAAGTCCCATCACCATGATGGAAAAAAATACATTCATGTTTGCTCAGCATTTGCCTGYTTAAGTGCTTGTATCTCCAGAACCACATATAACTAAAGCCACTAATTTGGTAATTAGCAGCATCTATCTGCTTTCAAATCAAAATGCCATGTAAATGTGAAGCTTGCTTTTGTGCACTCTAGTCCATAATTTCACAAATAAGAATTTAGTTAGTTCCACATGTAAATATTAGCCAAATTCCTCTTTCTCTTTTTTTTTCCACAGAACTTTTCATAACTGAGGATGAATTGAAAAAGGTCCATGACTTTGAAGAGCAGTGCATAGAAGAGTATTTCAGAGAAAAGGACGACAGATTCAACTCCTCCAATGATGAAAGAATCCGTGTCACTTCAGAAAGGTGCACTTTTTTGTTTGTTCTCATAAGTTGATCTGGAAATGTGTTTAGCATGATACCAGGTTCAAAATAAACAGAAAATAGGTAATCTTTCTTTCATTCGGTAAGTAGTGTAATAGAACAAATTTTTGAAAGCTGGTGAGGTCTAAAAGAAGGTGACCATGTTGGCTAAAAGGCTACATGARTTCAAACAAGATTAGATGAGCTTAMAGAAGAGAAATCCAGTCAGGACTGCTAAATACATAGAGAGTCTATTGAGCACATCAAGTTCCTGAGTACAAGATATTTAGAGACTGGAGAATACACAAGAGAAAGAACTACATATACCTCAAAATAAGATACTGCTGAATTGATCTGTGGTCCAGCTGAGTACCTTTTTTTTCTTGATAATCCAGTGGCCATAGAACTGACCTGAAAATCATAGGTGGAGGCTCAAACCTCTGAGCATAGCTTTTCTTTTGGTGGCCAAGGAAGGAAGAGATATGTTTGAAGATCTATAAATAAGAAGTAATCTAGCTGGGTCCTCCCCTGCACCATGCAAGTGCTGTAAGTCCTTGAAAATGAATGCCTAACAGTCTGCCTTTTCATTCTGTACTGGCCCTGTTTTATAAGAAAGGAGCCCTCATCTCTTTTTTAAAATGAAAAGCTTAAAGCACCTTGTTTCAGCATAAAGCTCATGAATATGAATCCCAGATGAAGAAAAGCACCTGASCCTCTCAGAGAAACAGCTGTTTAAAAATCCATTTACCTTAGCCAATAGTTTAATGTGGAGACTAGTGTGCCCCAGCTCTGTAAAAGTGGCCCAGAGAGTGACCCTGTGGGGTACAGAGGCCACTTYCAGGCCCAAATATTCTAATAGAGCTTTCAGCAATGAAATCCCAGCTGAATGCAGTTCTTATCTCATAATAGGTCTGAAGAATACTTAAAAGATGCTTGAGGAATCAGGGCTATCTGAATATTGTATGTAAGACATTTTAAAAACTGAATGCCCGCTCTTAAATCTAAAACACTTGTCTTGTTTCTGGCCAGGACAGGGTTAGGTTTTGCAGTCACTGAAAGGGTGTTATGCACAGGACCCTGAGGCTGTTTGATAGCCCCTCCTGTCATTGCTGGGGGCAGAGGAATGGGACTCTTGCATCTGAGGAGGAGGGATTCCTTTTGGTGTAGAAAACATGGCAGATGGAACAGTCTGGTATTGTTTATTGTCAGAGCCTTTTCACTGTAAATAATTTCTTCTTCCACTTTTTTTTTGTTAATTTTGTTGC
This sequence comes from Malurus melanocephalus, assembly GCF_030028575.1. Taxonomy (NCBI): domain Eukaryota; kingdom Metazoa; phylum Chordata; class Aves; order Passeriformes; family Maluridae; genus Malurus; species Malurus melanocephalus. The sequence goes on along the minus strand of NW_026623239.1, from coordinate 2,373,264 downwards.
TGTTATCTCATTGCTGTTTCCAGTAAGTTGCTCCTATCTCAACCTGTGATTGCTGCCTTTTGTGTTTCCAGTTGGAATGGGGGATGGGAACAGGCAGCATGGTTTCTAAATTGGAGACTATCATTCCTAAACCATGACAACACTAAAATTATTTTTTGTAACCTGTGGAACATTCCAATGTATAAAATYCAGATTGGCACTTAAGTGTTTCATTATAGAGTTACTTAGCCTCAGATTTTGGCAACAGTTTGAATTTAAGAAATCACTTTGTCCTGCAAGTTCTCATGATGATAAATCAGATAGATTTATATTAAAATTAATGACTTTTTAAACAGACAAAAGATAACAGATGAAATATCTTAATCAGAATTAGCTACTCCACAGCATATAACTAAAATCTGCTAGTAGATTACAGCATAAAACAGTGCACTATATCATGGTACCTGTATTAAAGCTAGCGAAAAAGAATAGTATTGATTAGGAGAGGAGTGTAACTTACCACCAAAATCACCATAATGGACACCGATTCCTTCATTTAATCCCTGGGGAGTAACTACAAAGTAGTCTCCTACTCACAAAAGAAACTCCACACATTTCCAGGAAAATGTAGACAAGATTTCTGTTTTGTGAAGGTTTTATGTGCCTTTTACAGTCATAAAGTGAGTGGCTGTCAGTCAGAAATTCAGCTTATCTTGCCAGATCTGCCTTCAGCAGTAAGATTTTTATTGGCAGTTGGGAGATGCCAGACCAGTGTTGACCCCACGGCGCCAAAATTACTCACGACAAGACAGCTTGTCCTGCTCGAGTTATGTGATCGGTTAACAAACAGATACGCTCTGTAGGGGTTGAGATGCTCTGCTACAGCAGCTCACCAGCTAGGATCTCACACAAGCATGTGGAAGTAGCATCAGGTTACTGATACGTATCAAAGGAAGTTATGGACTAAGTGGAAAAATAAAAAGCAGTACAAAGCTGAAAGGTGTTCCCCTTGAAGTGTTTTTCAAAGCATGCGTGGTGAATCTCCTGGAGACCTGTGAGGAAAGCAAAGTTGGACAAATCCACCTCATTGCAGCAGGAGAATCACAACCTTTCCTGAATAATCTTCCTTTCCATCACTGTATTATATCCAGCATGGAGATGTGTGTAATATGATCAAAAAAGTCTGCACTGGTTTTCTTGATCTGGCATGAAGCCACTGAAACATTTGTCCCTATGGACAGGTCTCAACTCTTTCATACCTATGCAAAGCCTCTTGCTGATTTCAAACAAGCAGGGTCACATCATAAGAGTATTTGAAAAGCAGATAAACTGGTTAGTGCAGACATTATGATGTCATCTTTGGTGCTCTGTGGTATCCATTAGTACAGCACTTTATAATCTGCAGTGCAATTACACTTAGAACATCCGTGTGGATGATGACAGAGCCATTACCTTGATTTCAGAGCTGCCAGGCTGGAGTGCGCAGAAATAGCTTTGTGTTGGTGAAAGGGACTGACCCTACCAGCTCCACCCACACATGAAAAATGACATCAGGGAAGGTCTGCGACTCTCGTGGCATCTCTCTGTGGTCATAAAGAGTTAAGTGGTTTTAGGCTCCAGTGGGAATGCAGCCATGACAACCCAGCTTTCTTAGCCTGCAAAAACCGCTGCACCTGGGAAAACTGTCTGGCTGCTTGCATCAGCACTGCTTTACCAAAAGATGTCAGGCAAAGGACCCTGTTACAGCCTTGGGAACAGCTGTCCATGTTTTATTTAAATAAAACCATTCGCAATCACTTGTCACAAGCTCAGTGCTGTCTGTGACTTTAATGTCAACGGTCYTTGTGGCTGTTGAAAAAGATTTTAAAATATGAATGATGCCTTAGAAGTGGAYGTAAGTCCGCAGAGAGAGTTGTGAACCTAATTCTAGCATTGRATTGAGAGATCTACTCCTGGAAAGAGTGTCTTAGTCCCATTAAAGAGTAATTTTAATTAAATTATTGATAAGTTGATGTGCAAAGATTGAAAATAAATAAAAGTAAATGAATGCCAACAATAGTCGTCATCTCCCAAACCATAATTAAAGTAATATAAAGTAATATAAAATCTTTTCCAGGTTCTGAGTTCTGACATCATTACTGATACTTTCCGCATAATGTTTCACTATTAGAAATTTTTGGGCTTCAACAGCACATATTGATGCTTTTTACATGTAGCTTCTTTTCTCATTCTGTTAGGATGGCTTGGCACCTTCTAATACTTTCAATAAATCTCGCTGGAAGGAAAAGTACAGGTGCAAAGCAGGCATCATACATGGATATTGTGAGATTTGATAAAAGGTTTATACTCACTCCTCAATACATATGGAGAAAAAAATCCAAAGTAAAACTTGAGCATACTTTTTTTTAAATAGTGTTTTAATTCAAAACTGTTCCTAAAGGAAATACAAGTCTGGCTGTCTATTCACTGAGTGCAAGAATATTTTCCTCAGAATATGGGTAAATAGCAAAATTCACTTATTAAAACATTTTAAGRACCAGATTATGGCTGTATTTCTCCAGACCATATCCTCCTATGTTCACAGTGTTTGGGAGATGTGATTTTATCATATTTGTGATAGGTTCACTCCCAGAACATKGTGGTGTTGTCTATGATGAGTAATTACAGAACTAAACTTCAAATTAATGCAAGAGAATATCACTAAAAGAACGAATATTTGTTAAACATTCTGGGAGTAGCCATATGCAATCTTTGGGGCTGGAGGAGATCATCATCTTCCAAGCTTTTGTGAATAAAATTATATAGTCAGAGCTCATGAAGTGTGAACGCACATATGTATTTTTTAGTTATCTATGCACGTCTCTGGTTACCCCTGGTTTCCAAACCCAGGCTGCTCTGTCCTTATCTTGTTACGTTTCTCTATAAATTTTCCACTACTACCAATGCAATCACATTTGTCATCAGTTCCATAGCAACCAGCAGACCACGTAACTCACAAGTCTCTCTTCGCCTTGTCTGACGCTCTGTGCCACTGGCAGGAGCTGCTGGATCTTACTCAGGGAAGGCAGAACAAATACACAAACATGCACCAGTGAGGTATTATTCTAGATTCTCCTTGGGATGCATTATTTGTGTTCAGTAGCATTGCATGGCCTTCACATGAATGCAGGATGCAAAACTTATCTCATTATGGACAGCCCTACTCATATACCATCTGGCCACGCTTTTATCAAAAATTATCACACTCGTATACAGCTGTCAAAGCAGGAAAGAAAAAGCAAACCAACAACAACAACAACACACCAAGACCGTAACCAGATTATTCAGTTAGCTCCAAAGAAYGCTATAAATTCATTCCAGTACTTGGTAAACTGTTGCTGGAGTGAAAGGGTTTTTTTTTCGGATCTAATCTGAGCTGTAATTCTCCAGTAAACTCCAGGTTTCTCTATTTTTTCTTTATGGCTGACAGCCCTAAAATGGTAATGTTTTATCTGTTCATCATCTGGAGCGGTTGTTATAGAATTTGAATGTGGGGTGAAGGACTCAATTATTGGCTGATAAATATTTCAAAAGTAAAATTGCTTTTATAAAATAGCAGTTTAGGTAAGAAATAACATGAGTGAAAATTCAACAGCCTCCCATATAAACGACTCTTACTATGGAATTTCATCCTGTGCTTGCTATAACAATAATCAGCTTTGTTGGACAGGTTGGTAGAAGTAGAAACACACTGGTGCCTAAATGAGAATGAGTAGAATGAGATTCCTTCATTTCTTAACAGTGATTATTTGATCATTCATCTACAGAAGTTTGGTGATAGCAATAGGTACTGCTGCACATTTCATTTGTTGTGCTTGTGCTCCCAAAACTCAAAGACTTCAACAGGAAAAGCCTGCTGTAGGGAGCCGAGTCACAGTCCTCCCTGCCCTCTCCTCTCCTGTGCAGGCAAGGCTCTGTTGCTCATCCCCACAAGTTACTCAGACTTCAGTGTTTTACCAGCAAAAGTCCTGAGCATTAGGTAACAGGAAATTAATCCTGTCCAATATTTATTCTTTGCTAAAATCTTTCCTTCTGTGCCAATAGCAGTGTTTATGGCATTTTCAGTTCCAAATCACTTGTCCTGTTAAAAAAAAAAAAAAAAAAAAAAAAAAAAAAAAAACC
>NW_026623239.1:2338501-2369070 GCF_030028575.1 Malurus melanocephalus | reverse complement strand
AAAAAAAAAAAAAAAAAAAAAAAAAACCCACGAGCAGTAGTAGAAGATGATATTAACCTCAACAGAAATCCTGGCAATGATTTGTGTGCCCAGTAACTATGACAGTGTGTGCAGTAATATTTGATCATGAATTGTATTAATTGGCAGAGAGTTAAAGACCTGTGAAGAAACAAGTCTGGAAATTATGCCATTTTTTTGCCTCTCTGATAATTTTTCAATGTCTACAGCAATGGGGAAAGCCATAATTACAACGTATCAGATAAAGATAACTACATAAACTTGTTGCTTTTAATAGTTCTTGGACAGMTAGTGGAAGTCCCAGCCTGTCACGGGGACTACAAACAGAGAAAATAAATACGAGATGTTTCTTATRTGCTACAGGTAATTTCATCATGTAAAATTATCAGACTCCCTATCAATCCTTCAGGAGGCATGTTTTAGAAGTCAGAAAATTGAAGTTGGTGAAAGCCACTGGCATAAATTTGGATACAATTCACCTTAAAGTTGAAAACATTTTAAAATGCGACCGATCAATGGTCTAGAAGGGGCATACTGAAGTTTAAATGAAATTAAATTAGAAATACTGAAGCTTACATTCAATTATTACCKATTAGTATTTTAATCTTAACTCTTTATTTATATATTATGACAGTATCTGAAAACTAACTTTAAAATCCATCATTTCAATCCCATAGCTACTACCACAGACTACCCAAAGCACAGTCACAGTAAGGGAACAATCTTAGTGCATGTACGCTATTGCAGGCTGTTTTTGGTTTGATCAGTGTTTCTCTTCCTTGCTGTTTTCATGCATATTTAACCTGATACTGATATTCAGTAAAATAGGTGGTACATTTTTCTCTATAARTCTGAGCTAAAAATTATTCAGAGAGCAAAGAAATTCCCTCCTTAGATCCACACAGCACTCGGTAGTGCAAATCTGGGGCAAACACCACGAAAAAAAACATAGCATTGTCTATCTTCTATGGCATGTTGCCTGCTTTTCTTACTTCATTTAGCTCTGCCTTTGACTATGATGGTTCTGCCTGTGGCACAACAGAGGGCAGCATCATATGGCATCTGCTATAACTATTATTCRTTCATAATAACTTAACTAGAAGCTTTGGAAGCAGAGAGGCAGTAATTCACAGTAACATTTATGTAGTAAGTCTTGTCCCTGGAATCCGGCCCACCAGAGCTCCCCTCTACATTACACAGCTGATACCCCTGGTTTAACATGCTGGAAGTTTTTTTGCAAAACTTCTTTTAGCAGGATTTTGAAGCAGATGAGATGTTGTACATTGCCTTTGGGGTTTCAGACGTGTTTGCTTCCAACCGTTTTGGTGATCCATTAACTGGACATCACTTCTTTGTAGCAATTAACCTGTTTAATTCTTCCCTTTTTAAAGGGTGGAGAACATGGCCATGCGACTGGAAGAGGTAAATGAGAGGGAGCACTGCATGAAGGCCTCTCTGCAGACTGTGGACATCAGGCTTGCTCAGCTKGAAGACATGATGGGACGAATGGTGACTGCCTTGGAAAAAATGACTGGCATTGAGAGAGGAGAGACAACTAAGATTCGATCCAGGACCTCGTCTGACTGCACTGATGCAGCCTACATTGTGAGACAGAGTAGCTTCAACAGTCAGGAAGGAAATGCTTACAAGCTACAGGAGAGCATTGATCCCACRGGAGAGGAGTCCATGTCCCCAACGTCACCTACCATCATACCCCGCATGCGAAGCCAGTCCTTCTATGCAACAAATGCAAAGGATAAGTGTGGGCTAGAAAAGTTGGAAAGCATTTTTAAGGAAAGGTCTCCAAGCCTGCATCGGGCAATCAGCTCCCACTCAATAGCAAAAGAAGGGAAGGCTCCGTTACCCCCTACCAGCACTTTGTCAATCGCCCCAGACTCCAGAAGACCTTCGTCTTGCATAGACATCTATGTTTCTGCCATGGATGAGATGCATTCTGACACAGAACCTCTCGAGAGCGCCATAAATATTCTTGGTCATGAGGATGCAGCTCTGCAGGCTCACRTAGCCTCTTCCCTTCTAGCTAATAGTGCGTACATCAGCAGTACACCTGGTGAGAAGATCTCTGGCAGGAGTCTTGATTATGAGGAAACCTCTGGAATAGAAACAAGAGCATTTTCTTCAGACTATTCACAAATCACGGATTGCCAAATCCCATGGGATTCAGACCCTCCCTTGTATCATACTTTAGAGCGATCTAAAAGCAGCCGTTACCTGGCTACAACTCCATTTATTCTGGAGGAAACTCCGATTGTGAAATCTCACAGCTTTATGTTCTCTCCTTCTCGAAGCTACTTCAGCAGCCTCGGCATTCCAGTCAAGACCGCAGAGTACACGAGTATTACGGATTGCATAGACACGAGGTGCGTGAGCGCTCCCCAGGCCATTGCGGAGAGGGCCAGCTTCCCTGGAAGTCTCAGGGGCAAAGTGGAGGACTTGGGGTGCTGCCACCCAGAGAGAGAAGCTGAACTAACCCACCCAAGCTCTGATCATGAGGATATTGAGGTCAAAGACAAGAAGGGAGCCCCCTTATCTCCTCAAGACAGCAGCGCTACAACAACTCTGCCCAACAGCATCCCACTTCCAAAAATAGAGCGAGCCAACAGCTACTCTGCGGAGGAGTCCAACACGTTGTATGCACAGCACACACGGAAGAGCTGCTCCATCAGTGACAGACTTGACAGACAGCGAAACACAGCCAGCCTGCGGAACCCCTTGGAGAGGAGCAAGTCCTCCAGGCCAGAGAGCAGAGCGGACAACCTGTCCATGAGGAGACTGTCAAGAACAGGAGCCTTCTGCAGCTTTGAAAGCAAACACAGCTAGGCTTAGACATAGCTCACCAGCAGTCGAAGGGTCATCTGCTCTTCTGTCTGTTTTTCTTAGCGGTATTTTAAAAAGGCCCTTACATCACCCTGTGTCGAGTACAACTGGCATTAGCCACCGGTCGAGGAAGCACATTTTCAATCTCAGCATCACCACTGAGATACTGCGTCTTGACCCAGCTGACATTTGCACTTAAGGAAAAAGGGAGGGATGAAAGCTTTACAAAGACTTCAGCAAACAAGAGAAATGACAAGCCCCTTTTATGAAGTCAGAAGAAATGAATTCATAGGTCCAGATATCTGCCTTTTATTAGAAAACATCCTTAGATGTTTTCTCCCTATTCGAGTTTTTAAGATGCAGGAATTAACTGGCAAAAAAAAGAGATGTACAAATTAGATTTTCTAAACTTCAGTCACAACTTCTTTTTCATCTTTGTCACCATTGTGATGACTGGTGAAAAGCATTTGTTATTTCTGTAAGAACTGGCAGCAAACAAACCTGAAGTCTCCCAAATCCCTTGCATCCCACACTTGTGGAAATGAAGAAAGATGAACACGACAACAACCATAAATGTTCACTTGTCTCCTTTTGTATCAACTTCTAGTGCCACATAAAGTTTATATTTTCAAGAGTGGAAAGGGAAATGAAATGCCTTTTATACTGCAACTTAAATGGAAGAAGAATTTATGTTAAAATATCAGGTCATTTCCTGTATAAAACAGGCATTCTAGATTCTAGCACAGCTGAGCAAGCTCAGGATGAATGTAATTAAGTGGAATAGTATATATTTATTTTTTTACCACATTTGTCATCAATATGTTGTCTCACTAAATCAAAGGACGTGATGAAACTATAAGAATAGGATGATCAGAGCAGAGCATAGTAATAGTGTCCAGTTCTCACTGCTCAGTTTAATTATGTACATAAATTGGGGAGATTTATCCACCATGCTGCTACCAGGTTCTTCTTGCTGTTTCATTTTTCATTCATGAGCTACTGATTTTTCCCATCATTCCCCCATATAAAAATAGATACCTTTTTGTGTGAATATAACTGTGTTTGGACTTTTCAAAGTATACAAGATTTATCAAGAGGTCTGAATCCAGATTCATGTAATTAGACTGAAGCTGCTTGAAGGAAATTATTTTTGGCAGAGGACTGGAAAACACTAATATTTCYATATGCTTCTCAAGGTAAGTTGAAGAACCAAAGTGAAACTGYTAGAGTCTGTAAACAGCAAAAGCCATCAGTTGTGAGTAGGCCTCCACCGTTCATCAGCGTATCACACAGGGAGCATTTTCAGTAGGAGAAAGTGTGTCTGAATGGTGGTGCAGTTACGCGTTTTGGTTGAAGACAGTTGTTACTCCACTGGTCCCCACCCATGTTCCAAGTGACAACATTGTCAACGTGTTTCAGACGTCTCATGGGAAGGTGTCCAGTGTTCACAGGTGGAAGGSTATAAAGAAGACTGGAAAAGGATGGAGAAGCATAAACTGCAGCTGGAAAAAAAATTCACATTCCTATATGAAGGCACAACTTTCAAGCTTTTAACGAGTTGACACTAGTGCTATTGAAAGTTAAAATATCTCTGCAGTTACCTATATCTGTGTAGAACCAGCTCCTTTTTGTAATTGAAAATGAACATTTGTGAGTGGGATACATATTTCACATTATTTAAACAGGAATTGTCTTTTGAGAGCAGCTTTGAGAATGCAAGCTGAGGTTTTCTCGCTGAGTCCTCAATCTGGGAGGCTCTGAGCACCATCTGAGAGTTAAGTCCAAAAGGCAACTAATCCAGACGGAAAAACAATCATCAGCCTCAAGAAAAGAGGCAAAGAAGATGAAAATATTTAGTTAACAAGTCACTACGTTGGAAAGTTCAGGAAACAAGGAAATGCAGCAAGGGGATGTTAAGAACAATGTGTTTCATAATTCCTGCACCAACGTGTTCCTTGCTTTCTTCTATTTGATCAGGCTTTCAAATGAACTAAACTCCACCAAGACACCRTGTTTATGCAATTGCCTTGCAGCCCATGTGCAGCGTTGTGGTCACATGGCGATACCAAGAAAGGTCAGAAACCTTTCTGTGCATTATGAAGCATGCTTGTGGCAGGCTGATTGTTAAACAATAGCAAAATGCCCAAGGGCAAAGGAACTTGTATTTAACAATATGCTTCAAATGTGCCAACCTTCTGTTAGCAGCCTTTTCATAAGGCTTCTCCAAATCTATCTTTCCATGGCGAGTAGAGGGGGATATTCTTGATTTKTTTTCTTTGTTACTTTTATGAATGTCTGCTAAAACTGTTGTGGACTATCATCTTCACCGTGTTACTGGTCTACTCAAGAGGAATTTCAGATTCATTAGAAATTCCTCAACAGCGCTTAGTGAATTAGTTCATGGCATAGGGCTCTCGTCTGGGGTAGATTTCATTGGTTAGTTTGTCAGGGTAAAGAAATTTGCCAAACCCAGAAGCTGTATAAATGTTTAGGTTGCAGCACCTTATTGATCTGGAGCACACATTCCAGGTAAAGTGAAACAGAACACTTTATTTACCTCTTAAAATTTGCCATTATATATAAAATGTAACTTCAGATGTTAAAAGTGTGATTGCAAGATGTCAGAACACTTCCTGAATGTTTCCCATTTATTCTATGATGTGGTGTCTATAGAATATATTATGATGGATGTTAGATTATTTTATTTTCACCTTGTTTTTACACATTGCATCAAACTGCTCCTTCTTGAATTTGATAATAGAACACCCATTTCTTGCAATGGGACCAGGCTTCCCATTCTTGATATTATGACCATTTAGTGAGATAGAAGTCTCATCATCCATCATCATGTAGCTATAGCATGTGCCATATGACGTATTCTGTATCAAAGGATAGCTTATGAAATAGACACAYATATAGTTGTGACATGTGGTAATATTAGTGAACGTTACAGGGCAGTTTTAATATCTCATTACATGGTCTTGTTTGTAAATCTGTAACATTCAATAAAATAGCACATGTTGCATCAAACATTGAGTTCCACTATCCAGTTATTAGCTTACAWATGGGATATGCATTTCTGGTCACAGTGTGTAAGTTTGGTACATTTCGCACATTCCTTTGTATAGGTCCACTTAAATGTCTGTATGAGCTGATGYATAAACCTCTAATGAGCCACTGTGGGCTGTGACAGATGAGTTGTGATGGTGTGAAAGATGAACTGGCATGTTATGCAAAAGATTATAAGATAAATGAACTTTAATAATATTTTGAAACTCAACTGAGCTTAGCTGTTTGTTTACATATGCTGGTTGACTGAGGAAGCAGTGTGCAGTATTTTATAAATATTTTCCTATAGTAATCCATTCTGTTGTTTCCAGTTTAAGTGATTCTATTCTACAGTTGGGGTATACACTTGTCTTAGGTATTGTATTATAGCACATTATTCTTTCACAATAACAGTGTGATATGACTGAAGTAGTTTCCCTTCCTTATGGTCCAGTCTTCTTTTGTGTCAAAGAAAATGCATGCATTGTTCCATGAGTTTCTTTGGACTACTAAGAGACTTAAAATTTTGCTATTGCCTGCCTGTAAAGATGAATCCAGTTAGGAATGAATTCAAACTTTTGGATGTTTACATTATTTCCATTATGTTTGATCTTTAGCAAAGTAAGTGATTTTTTTATTATTTTTAAATTACAATTGTATTTTATGAAATTTGAATACTCAACACAAAATGCGAACCTACAGCAGAGCTCAGACATTTGGCTCTCTCTTTTTTTGGAAGAGATCAGGTGCTACATTATTTTCTTAGCACAAGTGCCAGTTAACAAATGGCAGTGAGGGGATAATTTGAAAATATAACGAAAAACCAAAACATCCATTCATCTACATACACAAATCCCTCTGGATTCCAGACATAGGTTATTTTTTCTTTTTTTTATTTTCCATTTTTAGATTTTTTGGTAAAAAAAATAAAACCAACGAAACTGATTTGTATCTTTTGCGGAAAGGATAGCCTTTTGTCAGGGGATAAATATCTTAGTTAGGTATATTTTTTGTATGAGAAGAAAATKATTTGTTTCTTAGAAACTGTCAGCGCATGGAAAATGCGACTACATGAATAACTGCTCAAAAAAAAATATTAGTGCTGGTAGCAGCACACAGCCTTAGTCCAGTGACTGCAGTGGGTGAAAGCCAGTATCTGTCCTGAGAGCAGAAGTTATCAAAGGTATTAGAGTGAGCCAGTGAAACAAAATTCTCTGTAAACTCATGGTGCAGGTTTTCAAAACAAGCAAAAATGTCTTGTTATGTTGCTCAGGTTAAACACTGAAGAGGATCTGATGATCACCCGAAGGGAAGATGTGAGCTGGTCGTTCCTGGATTTCCCTCAGAATGCTTAAGTAGTTGTGATGACTCTGCCCTGCTTAAAAATGRTAGTATATTTGCATTCTTTGCACAAATACGCATAATTAGTTCAACAAAGGCCACGTTTTCACTTCTGTTGAAAGATACTAGGTCATCTTCTTCAAAAGAAATGGGTAAGATTCCTAGAATGAATTTTCCCTACAACCRCCTCAGATAAAAACACAGTCCAAACTGGGACAAAGTGAAGCACTGGGGGTGTGTGCTCACCTGGTGAAACCCTTCATTAGTCTGTGTGGATTTCACTGTCCTTGCCACACACTGGCATAGGAGCAGTAGGAACAGAGGGATTTTGTTTCTGCACCCTGCTTTGTAGCCAGTCATACCGTGAACGCTACAGGCTTCTCTTCACCATGACTGACTACAGTCATGGTCTTATCAATGCTGGTGCAAATCTGCAGAAATTCCACTGATTTCAGTGGCATACTCTGACTTCTGTCAGGAGATGGATTCATTCTGCATTTCTAACTCAATATTACTTYGAGTCTTGGCATGGATTACACTAAATCATCTTCAGGTTGGAAGTCTAGTGATGGAGCCATTGAGCCAGACTGGTTGTGAAACAGTCTCTGACCTTTTCAWTTTTTTCTGTATGCTTTCAGATCGTTCATAGAGCCACACAATACTTATTTCAAAAGGCCGTTAGATAAAAAGTTTGATTATTAAGTTGCTGCTGTTTCTGCTGCAGGGAAGTGATAACTCTTGTTTATTTTAGTATCTGGGAGGGAGAGGGAAGAGACAGAAGGGGGAATTGGATGTGAAATACTGTTTTATGCCTGCACAAGAAGAAATTGTATTTAAGTGATATCTTTTTACCACCACTGCAGTTGTTGTACATGACGAGAGTCTATTTGCTGCTACTGCTGTCTGGAACAGTGTTTGCAATATTCTATACTAATAGCTASTTAATCGTTTATTATTTGGGCTATCATTTGTAAGTGTATAACAATCATTTATAAAGGGATAAAAATTACTAAAATGTCATTTTAAACAAATTCCTACTAATACAAAGCTTTTCAAGTATGATTTGTCTAAATGTACATAACTAGGGAAAATGGTCCTTTCCAAAGGTCTACTGGATTCACAATGCACTTTTAGACTGTGTTTAGATGCGTAATAAAAAGCAGAAGTTGGCAATTACTACAGTAGAACTTTCTGAAATTTCTGTAACAATTGTTTTGCAATAAAAAAAAGAGATGTAGATCAAAACACCTGTCCTTCTGGAACATTTCTTTATGGTCATTTGCTTTCGAGGCAGATAAAGCAGTGATGCAAAAGCAGGTGCATTTCTCTAAGAACTCTTACTGTTCTAACTTTACAGCTTTAAACAAAACCAAAACATTTACTCTGTTGTGCACAGGCATTTTGAATGTTGCAGTTTATTTCTGCCTCTGAGACCAGAATTCCTTCAGGTGTCCCTTAGTATGGCTAATATCAGAACCGAGACAGTGGGTTTACTTAAAAAGAGGGAATAATTTCTTYGCTTTGTAGCAATCTTTCCAGAAATGGGGGGACATAAGCATCAATTGCAGAGCCTCTCTAAAYTGCATCCTCATAGGCTGGGAGAAGCATGCTCGTTTGTATGACAAATGCTGGCTCATGTAGCTTTAAGGAAGGTTTATTCAAAACAAAGGGCACCAAGCARTCCACTAGTACCTATAGCCTCCTTCTAAACTGGTATCTCACCTTGCTCTCAAAATAAATCACGGTCTCCTTCTTCAGGAGGCTACAGCCAGCTCTGATACTTCCTCACAAAAATTCTGAAAACAACACTACTGACACAAAATCTGGCAAGGTCAGAATCTTATGTCTCCACAGATAAGCCTTCACTGAGATAATAACATATTTTAGTGAAATGAAGAAGAAGCACAGGAAAACAAACATCCARTTGAGTCAGAAAGGTATCAGATACCCAAAACAGTTCTGCACACATCAGTCATATTTCAGGAGAGGAATAGTTCACAGATTTCAGGTATCTGAGAAGGAAACGGTAAGCTTCTTAATCAGATTTTATTTCATCCTTTCTCAGGGACTGCCATTCAATGGTTCCCATTCCCAAAGACTAAGAGCTTTGAAGCTTTCAGAAACAAAATCAAAAAAAATAAATCTATGCCAGTGAATTGTCACTATGCTTCTCTCCAGGTAACACTGTATGTCTGGACTCGGTGGGATTTTTTCACAGTAACAAACTCCACCTAAATTCAGCCAATTAACAGGCAACAAGAAAACTAACATCAGTAGCCTTAATTGTCATTCCCTTGAGCTGCCATCCTGTAGACTTTAGGGCAGTGATCCAGTCCCTTAATCTCATTAATGCACACTAGAAAAGAACTCCATTTAACTTACACCATGGCAGTCACCCTGATTCATTATCTTCATGACTGAATGCAGCACGAGCTTACAGTTAGACCAGCCCTCGCTGGTTTTGCAAATAGATCTCAAATTTCACCCTGTTACCCTTCTGGAAGAACAGGAAAAACATAAATTCACATTACTCCATCTTGAATATTTCAAATAACYAATTGCAGGTGTAAATATTGTATATTTGGATGGTACTTTTGGGAGGCAATAATGAAAAGCATTTTCTGAGACAAAGCTGCTTATATGAAGCAACAATAGCAGTCCATGAACAGTTACAGACATCACACTGCACATGATACAGGCTGCTGTTGTGGGGAACTGTGGGTGAAACTACCTATGCTGGTCTGGATTCCAAACCAAGAAGTTTGACAGCTGTGGCAAGACTGATATGCYTGTACCACCTTCTAAAACTTAAAACTTTTYAGCCACACCTTTCCCCAGTCAAACRYKGAGCCAAAGGTTGTGCAATCACAMSTACACCACAGAATCAGCCCTCTGGAGGTGACTGAGTTATCCTCACAGAATATTCCAGAAGTTTTTTTGTTCATAGTGTGCAACATGAGAATTTCCTTAAGAAGCTTCGCAAAATGACATACCAAGATTCTAAGGACACTAGCGAAAATGTTAACACATCATCTTTTTCTTTTTTGAAAAGATGACAAAAAATAAACTACCACAGTAGCAATTTTGCTGCTGGCTAATTAAAATCTTGAAAATCTTGAAACTAAAACACATCTTTAGCAAAAAAAAAAAAAAAAAAAAAAAAAAAAAAAAAAAAAAAAAAATCTGAAAATAACAGGAAAAAAACACTGAATTTGATTGAAGAATTACTCTTTGCAAAAAGTGCTTAGAAGGACTTGGTCACAAATCTGAATTATAACCCAACACTGTTTTACCATGGTATGTGCACTGTAGTTGATGGAGGAGCAGATGAAGGATGTGTACACATGGCAAACAGAGTAAGTTAGTCCCCAATGAAGATACGAGCTATGAACTCTAATATTCACATCACTCTCACACTATATGGCAAGATCCGGCTTTTTTTTTACCTGAATGGGCATTTTGGGGAACACAGTTGGCACTTGTCAATCATGTAAGTTTATGATTAATCCATTTTGAAAATGCTATTTATTTTGCTAAGACTGTAGCATGTCCCTCAGAGAATCATCATTTGGACAAACAACTTACAGCAACAATGGCTAATCTGTGCTTCTTGTAGAATAAATAGCGCATATCTCAGAGGATCTGATGAGAGGCTTTTTGTGAGTGTTTAAAAGGACATTCTGTCTCTTTGCTCCAATCCTATCTGRGAGATGGTGAATAGCTGCCCTGTTGCAAGAAAGAGCCAAAGTTTCAGAAATGCTGCCTGGTTCTCAGTTCCCTACTGATCGTTTTCTCCCTGAAACATTTTGGCTTTGTAAGCAGAGCAGATTGCCTGCGTCTCCACCCCAGTTCAGCTACATCAGATAGGAACAGCAGCCACAGCAGGAAGTACACAGCAATGCAGGGACATCCCCTTTGCTCACTGCATAGTCGCTRTTTTTAATATTTCTCTGAAACTTTTGTGCGCTTACTTTGACTGCTACTCACCTTGCAGCAGCTCCAAAGTCTCGGAGTTCAGCCCTAGCCATAGGATAAGTTCAGCTGTCTTACACCAGCTSTATAATGCATGCTTCAGCTGACATGCATCACCATTAGGGATGGGTGAAAACCATCCCCTTGGGGGATGGATGCATCCACTAGGTCTATTAACTTCAGCACTGTGTTGGCAGGAGAAAACAYCACAGCAGACCAAGAATTGTTTAGGTTCAGATGAAGCTGCACAAAGTAAATATATATTAAAATATATTGATCAAGAAAGGATGCATACTAACATCAGTTGCTGTTCTGTGGAAGCTTAGCACTGGGGTTTAATTAAGCATTTTCCAAACTGTGTACTATAATGTAATACAAATAATGTACAGYAYGCATTATTTGTTAAAACTGCTCTGRTAATGTACAAGAAAGAACCCAGAATTTTATCTTGCCTCTACTAAGAAAGAAGCATTTAATAACTTCTCTGTTCCAGTGGAATCAAAATATWTTCATATGTTTTAATAGAAGCAATAATTTTAAAATGCTGACATGTTTTAATAGAAGTTATGATATAAAGTAATTTGGAGAAATCACTCATTCTTTTCTCTGGCTGCTCAGACAATACAGAACATAACAATGCACTCAGTCCAGGGAAGATGGGCCAAGTGTGGCACCAGACATGTTCTGGTTCCCACACCTCTATGTCTGTGGCATTCCCTCTGTTAAAGGTGCATTCAGAGTGGTTGCTGATTGCCTGAAAATATTGCGTGAAGGGCAAGATGTCCAGAGAGGATGGTATACAGGAACCAGGGTCCCAGCTCCATTTTGGTAGTGTTGCACATTAACTACTGCCATCTGTGAGCTTAGGTAAGTTACATATTTGGCAGGGGTTTGACAGTAAACTGTACCTGAACCTGAAGATCTTAAAGCAGAAAGACAGAGGCTGTCGAAAGCTGAATGGAGAAATACTGGAAAAGTTGTGTTAACGCTTGGTGAGGAAACACATCATTGAAACCTTTTTCCTTTGTCCTCTGCCCACCCAAGAGGCCAGGGAGAGGCTCAGCCCCTCAGGCAGCCGTGCAGGGGCCACTCTCCCTGCTCGGTGCTGCTGYKCCCAGCTATAAACCTGTTTCAGAGGAAACAGGCAGGGAAGGAGCGGTGCTGTGYTGCTCTCCCTCTCAGCGCTGCCGCAGCCCGAGCCGCTCCCGCTGCCCCGCGCTCTCCGGGCCGCCCGCTCCCCCTGCCCATCCTCGCACCGCTCCCCGACACCATTTGGCCATTTCTGGCAAACGGAGCGGCCGCTGGATGTCACTGTTTGATCTCCGACAGACGGACACACGGACACTTGTCTCTGTCTCGAAATAGGGCAGCTGGCGTCCTTAAGGACGGAACAAAAGAAACGAACCAAACTAATCCGAGCGAAGAGACAGAGCRCGGCCCGGCACAGCTGATTGTGCCATTCCTTCCTGCAAGGACAGGTGACACAGCAGCACCGGGGGACAAGCAGGGCCCCTGCTATGAGAGAGCTGACACCGCAAGGCTGGGATTGCTGGCTGAACCRCGGGGAACCTCGGCTGAGGTGCTCCATCAGTTTCAGCTCTAGGARYAGCAGCAGTCTGAAGGGGGAAGCTCTSTGAAATAAATTTTTSGGACTTTGGATGAGATCTGGACGCTTGAAATATTTTACTGTCTAAATAAAACAATATTTTACTATCTAAATAAAATAAACTTTCAGAAATAAACTCTACACAAACAACTGCCTTCTCCTAGGAAAAGTGACATCAGTTCATGTGTTTTCTGAAGAGTGTATCAAAAATGTAAATGAAAGGATAAATAGATACTTCGAAGACCAAAATTTCACATTATTTAAGCCCAAATTGCTCAACTGTTGCTCCACTGAAGCAACAAAKTTACTTAAACTGGATACTTAAAAAACTAACAGCAATACTTTGCGCAACTTACCATTATGGGATCAGTGATATTGGCTCTTTTCCCCAAGAGACAACCATCTAAACTCAGATGAGTAAGTGCTGCCTCCGATTTCTCTTAAAAGGATGTACCAACCTTCGCTTTTTTATGGCTTTCTACAGAAAAAAAAAAACCCACTACAGCCCACTTCTCACATAAACCAGTGGTGCGTAAACCATGTGAGTTGCCAAGATTCATCAGAATTTACATAGCTGCATGCAAGGTTTCATCTCCTTTCATTAAGGCAATATCTTAATATCCTTGAATCACTGTGTGAAAGCTGTTGTTAGGAGTATCAAGGCAAAATGTTGCTCCAGCTGCCAACACTAGAGGTACAGTAATCAGGGCTGAAAGGAGTTATAATTATCATCTACTCCAGCCACACCAGCAAACTGAAGTCATATACTTCTATTACTGCCATTATGGCCACACTTCTAACATCACAGTCCTAATGCCTACTTGTGCCGGCAAATTATTTTAATTCATAGCTGATRATTAGCCAGGGCTGTAATCAGTGAAAATGTAAGGGTAAAAATCTCTTTTGCTTCTCCTTTCAGTTAGCATTTCAAGCAACTTCCTGAGTCTAATCTTGGAAAGGAAAGAAGTAGAGCATTTACCTGTTGACACACATACACTGTGCCAAACTCATGAGGCCAGTGTGCATGTGCAGGGTGAACTCTGCTAGCCAGCTGCCAGCTTTCCTCCCGGTGAATTTAGTTGGCATGGGAGATGGGGGGTAGAGAGTGTCTGATTAGGCAGCATTTAGGTGAAATTGCACCTGTAACAAAGCACTGCACATGTCCCAGATGTCAGCTCCCAGAAAGAAAAGATTAGATCATCCCAGAGTAGTGGGAGCAGTGCATGGCACTGAGAGACCAGAAGATTTGGCTAAAATCCCCATCTGAGTATGCAGAGTCCCAAGCATACCTTGTCTCCGTGTTACAGCAACCTGGGGTAGCTCACTTCCCCCTTCCTGCTCCATCTGCACCTTCTCCTGCACAGCTGTTGGTGTGATGGCAGCTGCAGAGCTCAGAGCTCCCAGCACAGCCCTRATTCCATGGGCAGGGTCAGCGATGGGCAGAGCAGGACGCTGGAGCCTCATCTCCCAGCCCTCGGTGCCTTCCATCGAGCCTCACTCCGAGCAGGGCTCCATGTCCTTGTTCCATGGGCACCAGTGTCCCRGTGCTCCCCCTGGGTAATCCAGGCTTTCCATAAGGCAAAGGTTCCACTGGCTGAGGGCTCTGCCTCCCCCTGAGGAATCTGCACTGCCTTTTGTTCATAACAGGTACAACTAGGCAAACGGAGGGGCTGCAGCAGGTG
The DNA here is from genome assembly GCF_030028575.1 of Malurus melanocephalus. Classification (NCBI taxonomy): domain Eukaryota; kingdom Metazoa; phylum Chordata; class Aves; order Passeriformes; family Maluridae; genus Malurus; species Malurus melanocephalus. Next base: position 2,354,565 of record NW_026623239.1, on the reverse strand, counting down.
AGGCTCTGGGGAGTTCACAGGTTGTTTTGCTCTGAGTTTCATGGTCACTGCTGGCCTGAATGGCACCATAASATAAACCACCATTCCCTTTCCAGAGGAAATGTCTCCAAGGAAAAAAGTGCAGCTGCCAAACCAAAGGCCCAGAGGTGGGAATGGAGAGCTGTACAGAAGTGTCAAGCATTAGTAAAGGAGCAGGTTTTAATAAGCTTGTGGTTCATAGGCACAGACTGAGATTAAAGGGTTAAGCTGTGATTAGAGTCCCATTKCTTCCATTGCCTGTCTTTGGGTCACAGGAGAGCTTTACAGATAATTTCTTATCACGTTCCTGCCTCAGGTGTATTCTTTGCTCCAATGGACTGCCACAGGAGCTCATTAAGCAGGTTGTTGATAGCCTTTCTTGGCACAGATTCAYTTGCATTTTGATGCACAGAAGGAGCACCGTTGTGCTGAGCGCTTCWCGAACCACTCACAAGGTTATAACTGCTGTCATCTGCACTGGTGCCTGCTGCGGGTGTGCTCATTTGTGTTTCTTGATCTTTGTGCCTGGTTCTGCACAGACACCAGCTGAAAGGGTCATACCAYTATCAGATCTTCCTATTTTCACGTTAGAAAAGCATTCTCCAGAGCACTTAACTCAGACTTTGTCCCCTTCCTCTAAARCCAGACATGTTCATGCATTTTTATGGACTTCCTACCTGTGTTTGTTCAACACACACCCGCCACCAAAAAAAAAAACAGAAAACTTCAGAGCAGGAAAAAATTATAAAACTTATCCTACAGCTTGAAAATATTCTTTTTTTTTTTTTTCTTTTTTTTTGGTAGAAAAAGCACTGGAAAGCTAAGAAACAATAGGACAAATGTCCTATTTAACTAAAAATTCTAGAGTGAGCTTTGAATCTTTACAATTTTTAAGGTAATTTTTTTATGAATTTTTTAATCAGTACAGTAGTTTCTCTCCATGAAGTTCACCTCCCTTAGCTCACAGTATTTTGGGCAGACATTGGTCTTTTCAGAWTCACTCTCTGCTTGAATGATCTGTCAAATATCTGCAAAATGCTTTCTTAGTTTTTGACTAGTTGCAAGCAGCTCATTTTCTCCAACCAGATAATAAAAGAACAGGACATTTTAAATTCTTTGACAAATTGGACTGTATCCAAATCCTTCTGTGGGAAATTATTTTTTGTACATACGAATTTGAGTCACGTTTTTTAAAAGATTATGCAACTAGCAATTGAAACTGCTGCTTCAATTTAGACTTCAAGGAAAATCCATGCCTTACAGAACACATAAGCTTTTAGGTGACAGGATAAAGTAAGTCTTCTCCTCAGTCAGGCCTAGAAAATCAGAAGTTAATATTTCTATTATAATTTAATTAAATTATGGGTTGAGATTGAATATTTGAAAGTGTTTAGCATCTAATTCTTCCCTGGGTAGTTTAAAATGCAAATACCCAAGAAGTTGAATTTTTCTCCTTCAGTCAAATAGAATTTCTGCAATTGAATTATTGAGGTTATTCAGAAGGGTCACAGACTCAGCCACAGTTGCTTGGACTGTAAGAGTTWTCTGTGAGATTCTTCAGCTGTGTCTCAAGCTCACTGTGGGATCGGCACAATGTGCCTGTTTTACTACAAGCAGTTCAGTGGTCCCTACTACCTTTCAGGTCCTTCCAAACAGTAAACAATAAAAGAAACAATAGAGTATTTTTAATTGCACTAAGGGAGCTCTAGTTACCCACTGTAGTTTTTCCATGTCCTACATTCAAAAGCATTATTAAAGTTGCAAAGCCCTGAAAAAGTCCTCTATGCATTTTCTGCACAGCAGGTTTGTACAAACACTTTTCCCTCCTCCCCTCAATCCACCCATAGCACTGGTTTAAATTAKGAGCTGCAATGCTCTTTTCTCATCAATCCCTGCACATCATTCTCAGTCTGCCCTCAAAGTTCAATTTGTCATTATGACTTTTTCTGTGATAGTAATTTTAATTTATCAAGTATATGTATTAATTTATTTCCACAGCAGCTCTTTTAACATGATTAAATGTTGATAAACTCAGTTTACAAAAGGGCCTGTAAATGAGGAAAACCAGTTTGAAAAACCTGTCATCCAGACTGTCAGACCTCTAGAGTGTTTTATACTGAATTTAGGTGTTCTTGGTGGTTTTTTTCTACGTCTGTAGACATATGATTACAAATGGCCTCAACTTATCTATCTTGAAAACAGGGGGGATTTGGTGACTTTGAAAAGTTAATATACAACAAATTAACCAAAGCCATCAGGGCTTTGCAGCAGGAACATGGAGAGGCCCCAGTCAGAGCCCTATCCATCAGATGTTCTTTCCTTTTCCTGGAATCTCCTGTGTCAGTCAGGACCACTGGCTGGGGCAGCTTTTCAGGGGAGGAATTYTGTGGCAGAAAACATCCCTTTAGGAAAATTAATATTCTTTAGGATACAGAAAAACTGCAGAAGCAAAACCAGTTCTTCTTCAGTAGGTGACCCAAAACCAGACCATTTTCCTCTCTGTGCATGCTGCCATCTCCACCTACTTGTGAGCCAGGCAGGGGAAGAGGGGTTTCACTAATGGCACCAGGATGGAAAGGTCTTGGCATCATCAGCTTATGCATCATGCATAAAGGAAGCAAAAAAAATTAAAAAAAAAATTCTGATACCCATTCAAGAAGAAAATTTCTAAAAGCTACATCAAAGCCCTAATGCATTTTCCCCACATGAAGGGTTCTTAGATACCAATCAGCTTTATTCAGACTCCAGAAATAAATGAAATCTTACTCCTGCAGACTAATGGCTCCTTTGCTACACACCTCTTATTCATCCCCAAAGCAATTCCTTCTAGAGCACAGTCTGAGGCAAAAGCCTGTGGGTGAGATGGTATAAAATCATATAATTAAACGTGCTGAAGACACAAACCTCAGGGGTCTAACAGAGGCTATATGSGGACCTCGAAGCCCGTTCTTATGTAGGTTTATAGAATTATAGCACAGATGGAGCTTGCAGTACTGGTTTGTGCTGGACTGATGCAGTGGCTGGTGGGAACTGATGTTATCCGCAGGGTCATCAGCCAGGATGGGGTGCCAGGCCTTCTCCTTTCACAGTTAACAATGGGCAGCCCAACAGGTYCCCACCACCAGTTCCCCCTGGGCTGCCCCTGCCCASCTCCCAGCCCCACCTCTCTCTTCCATCCATTCATCCTCGTTTCCATGTTCTGCCTCTCAGACATCAAAGAAGGCCAGGAAGATGAAAAGTAGTTCTTTGAGCAGCAGCTCTGTTTCTGAGTCTCAAGCAGTTTATTTACTTCARTTGCAAGAAACCCAATTGCTAGAAAGTAAAGTCTCTGTGTTGCCAAAATCKGAGAGTGAAAATGCCTGAAAGGCATTACCTTTAAGTTCACATCAATTATATTTCATTTCTCTTCAGCAGTACTAATCCTGGCTTACCTTCGGATAAAAAGAGAAAAAAAATAGGTCAGTGTTTGAATTTGTGTGATACTCAGACTCTAAAAGGAGATAGACAACTAAAAATTTACTTTTTGAACAACTGAAATTAGTTTTAAAGACTTCCACWAGATTTTGAGTGCCCTTAACTCCTGCACTGTTGTGAAAGACCCATGTAAAAGCCAATACAATATCCTGAGGAAAAGGTAAAAGGTAAACTAACCTAGAGGTTACACCTAACACAGAAATGCAAATGAAACAGTACAGCTGGTGCTAAAATTGAAAGAATCTTGTCTTTGTTATCAGCAGCAACATGGAAAACTATGTCAGTCAGAAAACAGGACTTTCAAGTTGATTGTGACCTCTTTAATTTATGACCTGGTTTTAAAATCATAAGCCATACTGAAAGCATCTGATCTTGTCCATCAACAGAACCAGGACCTGCATTCTCCTCTGTGTACTGCTGTTCGAAATTATAAACTACAATAGGAAACCCCAGTGTGACTAGGGAGAGACTTTAACTCCAAACTTGACAAGGAAACCATAACCTCATAAATTCTAAAATCCAGACTGCTACAGTGTACAATTACCTGCCRGTCTGAGCCATATTTGCCTCACTGCCATCTCAGATTCTCACCTCTAGACCTTGTATGAGTTCTCATTTTCATGCCCCTGCCTGTTCTCTATTTCTCCAGCCAGTAATGATGCCAGCCTTCCTCATAGGCTGCTYTTCATGCCTGGGGAGGACTTCTGATGCATCTCATTGCCAAAAATTCTTTAAGGTTGTATGCAAGGCTCAATGCTWCAAAAAGTCATCAAGAGTGGTATGATGCTGTCAAATTACTTCCTTCTACTTGTCTGTTTCCTACACCTCCTTATCACATTGGCTTGTGAAGTCCATATCTGGCTTTTTAGCTGWTACCTGCTCAGGCACAGCACAGAGAGGTCCCTTCTCATCCCTGGGCTGCTCACCTCTCTGCTGACACCAGCACAGAGCAACAGCAGCAGTTCTGCTTCACCCAGGTTGGTGGCTGTGAGCAGCTGAGTCTCTCCCTGAGAGGACCCTGCAAGAAGCACAAGTCCAGGCAGCGGGTCTAATCCACAGCTTGGGTAAATTACCTGGTATCTTGGTTTTGTCTGCATGTAGTCTTTGAAGYAGACAGGGAGTCCTATCTCCTATTTGTCACCTCTCAGAGGAGTTTAGGCACGAAGTGTTCAGTTCAAGTGGCACTGGAGAAATTTAGGTGCCTAAAATAGCATCTTTGGTGGCAACACAAAAGAAGAATATCCAAACGTGACAAAGCTAGGCATAAATTCATTAAGCATCCTATTCTCTTTCAAGCACATTTTGTCACCTGCTCTATATACAGGTTGTATCTGATTAATAGAAGAGCTTTGTCTATTTTAGAGCATGACAGTTGTAGAGGTCCTAATGATGCTTTTTTGTTCTGGAAAAAAAAATGCAGAATTATTTAAACTTTCAGGAAAAATCAGCCTTTTGTCTGCAACAGCAAATTATTTAAAGGTTATTGAACTGATTATATAGCAGGAGAAAGAAGGTAAATGGCCAGGGTTACTTTTCTGCCTTTTATTCACAGCTTTTATGTGGATGCCATAAAAACATTATCAAAAAATACTCTTTTCAATGACTTTTAGYAGAAAAGGCCTTCCACTTACTGTCACTGTGCAGTTGTGATACAAATCTAGCAGCCAGACTTGTAAACTATTACTACTTTAACTTTTGCTTAGTCAAACTAATTATTAAAAAATATTGAAAATTCTGCTGTTTTATCTATAGCTGAAGTATTATTATTTTAGAGGGGRAAAAACAGTTCTGGGTAATTGGAAATGTGATTTTTAACATGCCTAGTTTTGCTAAGCAAGTYGAAGATTATAATCACCATAGTCAAACATCTTTAGTTCAAAGTTCACATCATGGTACAGATAGAGAGCACTGCTTGTAAAAATTCCTAAGTTTACTTTTTCATGGCCAGAGATTTCCAAACTAGGCATCTATATTCACATTCAGACATTTGAATAAMTTCTCTGGTTTTCAACACCTGCTGCACCACCACAAGCAATTCCTACTGGTTCTTTTGAAGCTTCTTCTCAGGATTAAGAACTCTTCACAAGGAAATTCTGCCTTGCCAGACCCATTAAGTCTGGTTTCACATATATTCCACAGAATGTGCATTACATATTCGAAAAAACTGGCAGAGATTAAAGGCATCCCTATACCCATATTCAGGAGGATTTTTTAAAAACAAAGTGACATGCTGTAACACTGCTCAACCTTCTGATGCAAGTTTGCATGTGTTTCCAATGACGGATCACACAAGAAATTTGTCTTCTGGAAAAGAGAAAGAAGACTTCAGCCAGACCCACATGCTGTCATTAAGGCTAAAGATCTCTTGCTAAAGCTTAAAGCCTAGAGATGGCTGTAGGGAATGGATGCAAGAACTGAAGCAGCTCTGAATAAGCAACAGAAGTGAGGATTAGTGAGCCATTGTGATGGGCTAACTATATCAGAAACTTCTGTAAGGTGTTTTTTTGTCCCTCAAAAAACACCTAGAAAGATAAAGTTCTACTATAGCCATATATATGTATGCACACATTTTCTGTGCACATATATATTTAACATGTATATGCGTACATGTTTAACAACTTAATTACATTTTTGCTGTTCCAATACAAACACTCCCAATCACAGAAATGAAATTGCTCAGTGTCAGGTCTTAGGGGAATTGCTCATTTTGTTCCTGCAAACAAAACACAAGGTGGAGGGACAAGAGCGGTAGATAGCCATCAGTGCCTCATTTTCCTCTACAGCAGACAAGGATTCAAAGATGAAAAAGCCAGGAAAAAGGGTGGAGAACACTGTTACTGATGGAAGCACTGGACCCTCAGCAGAAGGGAGCATGGTAACAGAGCAGAGCTCTTCTGGGAGAGGAAGGACACAGCACTCTCCTCCTCAAGTGGCATCACAGGAGATCACAATGTGCATTCCCCCAGGATTCTGTTTATCTGAGTTCACCTTGGCCGCAATGTCTCACACTGATACTTCCTTCCCAGACACAGATGACAGCCGCGCTTCTGAAAAAGAAAATCATGACCTTTTCATTCATTCATCTCTGTGGACCTGCAGATAGAAACAAGAGTCAAGAGCAGGCATTGATCATCTACCTTTTTCTGCAATTCTCACTTGGAAGGCAGTGCTGCCCTCTCTCATCAGTGTGGAGAGCATCCATTGTCATCACAAGACAGATGACTAACTGCAAGTGGCTGTCTACCCTGACAGCTCCACCTCCAGCAAGGCAGTGAGCAACTCAGCACAGAGGAGGTGGAGCTGGAGGCCCTGACATTGGGAAAAATAACACTTTGATGTGAGCAATCAACTGAGCTGATAAGTCCCTCTATTTTGAACAGTCTTACTCCATGTTAGATAGGGAACATGCTGGTTTTCTGCCAAATTAATAACGCACASTCCCAAAGACAACTGAAAATTGAGAAAATAAATATACCTGCAACTTTCCTGAGCTGAGAGGAAACTTGACAAGATTCTCAGAAATGGTTGCAACATTCCCATTACCCCCATAAAGTGATACTGAAGGAAAAGAGTACATAATGAGATCTTCCACACTGCTGCATGCAGCGAGCTCAGGGCTGGTGGAGACCCACAGTGCACTTCTATGGGTGAATGGCCACTACAGTCCCTTCTGGGACTCCATGTCTCAAAGACCCTGGAGGGGAAAAATATTTCCTACAGAAAACTTTCCACTTTTCATCCTTTCTGAGCCCTGGCTCAGTTCACAGCCAGGGCAGGCCTTGGCTGGGGAAGGTGAGTAGTGGCTTGAGTAGTGTTGGATTGGGTAAAGCTTTTACACCTCACTGGCCAGAACAACAAAGCAAGGTTGTAGGACCTGSTTCCATCCAGCACCTCTAAATTCTCTGAGTGCTCTGCAATGGCAGCCTGAAAGCAGGGAGATTGATCAGCAAAGGCAAACCCGAGTTTCTGGCACACAGATTAGAGGAGATAACCTGAGAAAGGACTGGAGGGAGACATGCTCTGCTTCTGCCTTGGATGGMTAGTGCCAGAATGCCCTACCACATCCCAGGGCTGCCTGTGTAAAGAAGTCCTCATCACTTCCCAAAGCGTACTATGTTTGGGGAGCTGCACTTGGTGCTTCTTTTGGGGGCCTTCCAATTGAAGAGAGTCCACCCTTCTATGGAATCCCTGTGGGTTATGGCTGCTAAAATAATAAAAACACCCAACCTTGCTGCTCATTGATTGTAGTGCATGCATGTAAATTCAAATATCAGTAGTATTGTTACTCTTTTAGCAGGGACAAGATTTTTTAGTTCCTAATTATGTTTCCTTTCAACAGGGAACCAGCCCACAAAATTTCTTCCCTCAAGACCACAATTTTTAGCAAAATTCCAAACAAGTGAAATACCATGGAGATGCCTTCATCTTTTCCCTGTGCAAGAAGTAGAGTTACCATTTCCATATACAGTTAACTTCCCAACTGAGGATGATTTCCCCCTTAACACTGATGCTCTTTATGCAATGCTGTTCACACTGGGCTTGGAACAGTTGCAATGAGTATGGGCAGTGCCAACAGATCAGACACTCTGCTTGCTCCTCCAAAGCCTMCTGCTTTCCATGGGGGCAGCTCTACCCACTCGAGAGTCCAGATCTCATCCAGAGTCCCAAAATTTATTTCASAGAGCTTCCCCCTTCAGACTGCTGCTGYTCCTAGAGCTGAAACTGATGGAGCACCTCAGCCGAGGTTCCCCGCGGTTCAGCCAGCAATCCCAGCCTTGCGGTGTCAGCTCTCTCAYAGCAGGGGCCCTGCTTGTCCCCCGGTGCTGYTGTGTCACCTGTCCTTGCAGGAAGGAATGGCACAATCAGCTGTGCCGGGCCGYGCTCTGTCTCTTCGCTCGGATTAGTTTGGTTCGTTTCTTTTGTTCCGTCCTTAAGGACGCCAGCTGCCCTATTTCGAGACAGAGACAAGTGTCCGTGTGTCCGTCTGTCGGAGATCAAACAGTGACATCCAGCGGCCGCTCCGTTTGCCAGAAATGGCCAAATGGTGTCGGGGAGCGGTGCGAGGATGGGCAGGGGGAGCGGGCGGCCCGGAGAGCGCGGGGCAGCGGGAGCGCTGAGAGGGAGAGCAGCACAGCACCGCTCCTTCCCTGCCTGTTTCCTCTGAAACAGGTTTATAGCTGGGCACAGCAGAACTCCACTTGTGTTGGACCCATCTGTCTCCCCACCCTGGGCAGCCATCATTTCCATCCGTAAATCCTGGCCCACAAAACCTGGCTGTTTCATAGAAAGGAAGCAGCCTTGTCGTGCTTTTGCGTGGATCTTGCACAGTAATGGCACAGCAGCCTTGCAAACATGAGGGAAGATGTCTAAAGCAGCTTTCAAGGGTTGTGGATAAGACAAAATCTCAAGACTGATGAAACAGACACATTAATTGTTAAGATGTAAGTGTCAGTGTAGTCCTAGGCACTAACATCTGAGAAAAGCCAAAAGGCACTGCAACTGGAAGATAAAGRATGGCAAGCAGAGGGAGAACAATATCTGTGGGACAAGGACAAGGGCAAGGGGCTTTTGTGGTGGAAAGAAAGAGGAAGACAGATGTCTTTCAACAAGGAACCAGGGTGGGAGTCTCCTTCTCCAACAGGCTAGGAGTGCATCAGGCAGGGCTGACAAGCAGGCTCCACCCATGCATGGCTTTACAGCCCCTATGAAGGCTGCATTGGTTGCTTCAGCTCCAGTGCACTGTTGGGAACAGCTGTCAAAGGGTTAAAATCAGACCCAAAAGGTGCGGCTGTGTGTCCACCCCTTTTCGGACAAACACCTGGAGCTCTCCCTGAGGTTACTTYTTCACTTGCTGACAGCATCTGCCAGGATGAAACCTGCACAAAGTTTAAAGGGGACTTGGCATAACCTGACTCACAGTGYACAGGGGAAGAATTCCGGAGTGAGRGTGGTGGGGATTTTCTGTGTGTTTTCACATTGGATAGGCAAAAGGCTTATCTTATATTCAGGGCAGCATAGTAGTGAAACAAAAGAAAAACATTTCTTGGTCCCTCAGGTTGAACTGCAAACTGCTGGAGGCTGCATCATTTAGCTATTGAACAGGCTAAAACCAATATTTTTAAAGGATTTTATGAGGTGTTTAATGGACTGGAACACACAAAGGATATGACATATCAGTGATATAAATCCCAAATTACTATAAAAAAAAATCCCAATACAACAAACTCAAAATATGCAGATGATGTCCAGATAGCTCTGAGTAATAAATTGAAAGTCGGTTAAATTGTATTAGGTGGYGACTTCAGCTACTGTGCAGAATACTACACAATGAGTCAGTGGGTTACCTCTGAGATTTCCATAATGAAAACAAATCAGAAAAAGGCAAAAAGTCTTCCAAAAACTGTGATGCTTGCATGAAATATAGGCACCTGTACAAAATAGCAACCAAAATTTCTCGAGATTTGTTATTTATTTTGATCCAAGATTGTCACAGACCTGATTTCACTAAAGAAGGAAAATRCCCAATTGTGCTGCAAATCCAGTCACCCCTTTTAACAGAACTCTCACAGAGACAACTCACAGTAACCCAGTCCCAAGGAACGTGCCCATGCTTCTGAGCCTGCTGACACGTTGGCCTGCTGCAGGCTGAAACTCCTGGATTTGCTCCTCTGCACCTCTCACAGGCACACAGGCTTGCCTGAGATCTGCACCACATTGGCACGAAGTCTCTGAGAGATACCTGCTTTAAAGACACCCTCTTATAAAAATTAAATAACTTGTGGGGATGATGAGGAAATTGTAMAACTTTTAGTCTTTTCTTTCTTAAGTGGAGTCACAGCACTTTCAGTTTCCTTTGGGAAGGAAAATATAATTATAATGTTCAGGGCAGGGAGAAGAGTAAAGGAAAAGTACTTGTTTAACAATGGCAGGAAGTCAAAGAAATAGGAGTGTCATAAATCTATTTCTGTAAAAGCAATGTCTTTTTCTACATTTTTTGCTGAAAGTRTGTTTGCTTAGGGATGCTGATTGCCTTACATTTTTTATGTTTGCTTTTTTTTTAATTGCTTAAAAAGAAAACAGAGAGAGAGAGAGAGAGAGAGAGAAAGTAAACTAACAAAAAACCAAAATAGCCTGAAAAATTTTTCCCAAAATAAAACAAAAAAACCACATCAAAATAAACAAACAAATAAATAAAACCCCACCCAACCCCCAAAATAATTTTTAAAAAAGCGCAAATCCAAACAACACCCTACCTAAAGTACTTAGGATGAAATAAACCCTTTTGGARCTTACTTCTCTCCACCCCTCTTTGCTTTTCTTCTTCTCTGCCTCTCTCCCCGCCCCTCGCAGTTTATCTGCGCGGTCCCCGGAGCACAGCGGGCTGGGGAAGTTCAATCCCAGTTCAGGGGCGGGCAGAGAACACTGTGTACTCGGCACGGCTCTCGGGCGGCTGTGATACACCCTCGGCAGCACGATCCCGCTCCTCCGCCCGCCCGCAGCCCGCTCAGCCCCGGCTCCACCGCCCCTTTCGCACACAGCGCCGCGAACGCTGAGCTTCTTCTCCCTGACTTTAGGATGGGTGGAGAGGATCCTTTCCTTCCCAACTCACCCTCCAGTGAGTTAAGCTAGAGAGAAAGCACTTCCAAGGAAAGGATCGTGATGCTGGAAAGGTGGGAACGCCTCCCCCTTCCTGCAAGCACCACCKRTACAGGGACTAGATAAAGCGTTCTCGCTTGTCACCAGCACCTGATCTCCGAGTCCTCAGCCTGGGTCCACCACTGACTTCGATCCTCCACTGCCTTCTTCTGGCTGGCCTCAAAGAGAAATGACAGCATAAACACAGAACATCTCTTTCCCCCACAGGACTGCAGCCAGCCAAGCCCTGCTACATCTCTCATGAGGCAAGGAAGGGTCCCTTCGTGGGGACAGGTGTCCTCCCAGAAATGAAGAGTGTGGGCTCCTCATCACACCGCCTGTGTGCTGGCTAAAGGACCAATAACAGGAATGCCTGTGAGGTGGCTGCCGTGGGAGTAGCAAAGTGTGGATTGCAGGATGCTCTCAGCTGTGAGAGAATGTTCCCTGCCGACCTGTGTGTGTAAACTGTGATGATTCATCGCTTCAGCACTCACCGGGTCTTGTTACGCTTTAAGTGTAGGAAAGTGAGACTTGTACTGCATTCTCATCATTTAGCCTTTTTTTTTTTTTTTTCCTGTACCTGAAGAAATACAGAGGACTGGAAAAGCCACAAGTACTCTATAAGAGCACTGAGAGCTTGTTCTTGAGTGATAMCCTGTAATGAAAGCTGGGTGTGGAAGAAATGTGAGTTCTTACAAACACAAAAAAACAAACTGACTCTTAAGACCGATGTGTGCTGTTCTGACAGTTTGTTCCTAGTGTAAGGTTATGACAAAAAAATGAGATCAGAGGTCACCAGAGTGAAAGCTGAGAGGGAGGAAAGGCCATGAAGAAGGAATGCTACTTATCCTTAACAACATAGGTAATAATTGCAGACTAAAGGTGCCTGATAGGGAAGGCAGGCGGGAATCATGAGGTTGTGGAGGGATGCAGCTCCRGCCACTGTGCCATGTGGATTACTGTAAAGAACAGGTTGAGGCTCTGGTACTAGGCTGCAGACTGACAGCTCTAGACACGGGGACACTTTTCTCAGTATGTATTGAAAAGTTTGTGGTACTTACTGTCTTTTCAATCTTACAGTGCCTGCAKGTAAGCAATTTCCTTGCTGGCTAGTAAATGGAGCATGCTGGAGACAAAGTTATCTCCAGCTTTGCCTTAGCCTCACCAGATCCATCAGCTGGTTAAGAAACTAACAAACATTACTCATTGCTAGTATTGCCTTCTCCAACAAAAATACATCTCTGGCCTGAACACATTACTTCTTCATTTTCTCCTCCAGGACTGAAGTTCTGGCTCATTGGCACATGAGCTTCAAAAAGAAAAGAGAGAAACTTTGAAATTAATAATGAAATTTACAACCAAAACAAAATATACGAAGTGTAACTGCATAGCACTGGCTTTCTCATTGCACAAACAGCACCTGGCCGTTGTTACAATTTTTTTTATACATGTATTATTTCTACGTTGTGATAATTTTTATCTGCAGAGCTGAAAACTGCAAACAACTGGCTTCCTACAGTTAGCTGGGTCACTATGGGGAAACTGAGAGTTTACTGTTTCCTACAAAACCATGAAAGATTTTGTACAACTTCCAGTACAAGTACCTTCCATTTTTTCCCTATTTGTTCCATGTTTCATCTGATGCCATTATTTATTGTGAACCGGTACCCTTTCCCCCATCTCTGACTGTCATGTCTCTACCGATTTCTGCAAATATACAACAATACTTTGATCATTTTAAGATGGAAAAATATTCCTGCTCAACTCATCCATGCTTCCCCCCTTAACTGAACAGATTAAAGTCAGAATCCGATTATTCATAATTAATCTCTGGGCATAACAATGTTTTTATTTCAGCTTCAAAGGAATGATTTCACAAGATTTTTTTTCTGTCTTTTATTTTTCATAGCTAATATGTTGCCCCAATTCTACAGACAGTGGTGAAATGCAAGGAGATTTTTCTAAATTTTTATGTATTGGCAAAAAAATTGCAGTGAATGCAAAAGACAATTGTTGCTTTCACATAAGATAAATTCAGAGATCAATAGTTATCATACCACAGCAAACCTACATCACCCTGTATGCATGCACACACAATGCACACACATTTTCCTTTCACATGCACACTGGCTGGAGTAGCTTCCTCAGTGCTGCTAACAGGAAGGACATTTATGGCCTACAGAAGATCAACAAGGTCTCATTATTCACATTCAYTTTTCAGACAGAAGTATAACTATCTAAAACTCAGCTGGAAGCAGCTTTTACCTCTCAGGGAAGACTGGATGAGTCTTTGGAGACTTCACATTTCTTCACTTTAATTTTCTYATTCTTGCTTTTAGTTTCAATGGTTTTCAAAACACTTGATATGCTACATACTCTACTGTCATTTCCTTAAATCCTAATGCTGAATTTTGAAGGCAAGACAAAAGTGTTGCATATTTGGCTTTCACTCTGAAATGCACTTGAAACTCTTTGCAAGCCCRGAAACCATAAGGTGATCACACATGTGTGTATCTAAACAATGYTAATGTAAAGCACGGTTCCTCTGTACTGGGCACTGATGAGGTCACACCTCAAGTCCTGTCTTCAGTTCTGGGCCCCTCATGACAAGAAAGACATTGAGGGGCTGGAGCAAGTCCAGAGAAGGGCAACAGAGCTGGGGAAGAGCCTGGAGCACAAGTCCTGSGAGGAGCAGCTGATGGTGCTGGAGGCATTCTGCCTGGTGAAAGGAAGACTCAGCAGCACCATTTTGGTCTCTACAACAGCCTGAGAGAAGCCCRTAGCAAGGTGGAGGTTAGTCTTTTCTCCCAGTTAAAAAGCAACAGGACAGGGGGAAATGGCCTCAAGTCATGCCACGTGAGGCTTAGGCTGGATATTAGGAATATTTTTCTTCGAGAGGGTGGTCAGGCATTGAAACAGGCTGCCCAGAGAAGTGTTTGAGTGACCATCCTTGGAGATATTTGGAAGATGTGTGGATGCAGCAGCTGGAGATAGGGTTTAGTGGTGAAYAYGGTGGTGCTGGKTTGAGTTGGACCTGATGGTTCCATGGGGAGCTGATGGTAGCACCACAGAGTAAATGAAAGGGAATGTAAGAGGCTGGAGCACAGAGAATGCTAAAAGTAAGGTAAGAGTATGTGAACTTCTGTGGCTTAAATCAACAAACTAGTCAAGAAATTTGAGGAATGAACTGAATTGTTCAGAGGTAACGTTTGCACCGTCGTGCATTGAGTAAACTGGGGATGGAGATGAAAGGTGAAGAAAAGGAAAAATATATGGTGGTCACCCACAAAAAAAAACATTACAAGCTGTGTCAAAGCATTAATAATAAAAGCAAATGTTGAGACTGGCATGCCCATTCCTTTCCTCAAGGAGGAGAGCCCAAACTTTTCAATTGCCTTTCATGCAACAAAGTAGAATTGGAAGAACACCTTCTAAAATCATCATAATTTACCTGTGCCATTTCCAGCCTTCCATTCATAAACACTTTAAAGAGTTTGCTTTCCTCATGGTATAGTCCTCCATCTCCCCTATGCTTGTGGCTGAGCTCCCAGACTTCTTTTGGCAGTCTGTTACTATAGAGACAAAGTAAGAAACATATACATCTATCACATCACAGTGCTCAAGAATACCTGGTGGCAACAGCAGAACAAAGGAAAAATAGAGCTGTTGCTCGTCCCAACAGATACATAAAATGGTTATAGCAGGTACTCCAAAACGAGAATGTCTTTTGTCAGTCTGTGTTTTCCAATGGGACTAGATACAGCCACGGCGGTGAAGTGGGAGGCTGTGCAATGGTACAGCCTTTAAAGATGGATATCTTAAAGTCAGTCTAARTGGTGGGAAGGACTGTAAAGACATACAAGTACTGGTTGGTAGCACAAGAACATGTATTGTATTACTCAGTGCTAGTAAGGGAGTGGAGTTAGGTTTACAGTCACGTTAAAAACATAGCTTGGCTGATTATTTATCTCATGATATCTGTGCTGAGCTGTAAGGTCTTAACAAGCCATTGGCTGTGATCCTGTAATTCTATCAGTAAATCTGCCTTCTCATCCACTCTTCAGTTTTTTTCCCTGTTATGAGCTAATGCTCTTTCAGGGCAACTTTTTCTCTGCCTCTGGTTTTCACACCCTAAGGACGCTCATCTTCCTCTTGGAATATGAATGCTGAGGAAGTTTATGTAAGTTGTTAGGATTGTAATGTTCTTTATTTCAATGTTCATGCTGCAGACAGGAAACAAATATCTCAGACACCCACACTGGCATCTGTAAGCATATCCAAATGCTAATCCGTTCTGACACTGTCAAGGGCAACAACTATTACACGGGTGAGACTACTACCTCTCAGCAAACCTGCAGCACTGAGTGGCAAAGGAAAGTTTGTCTGGATTTCTCTGTGAATGGTGGAACAGTCTCAAGTGATCCATATTTTTGTACTAAATCAGAATGGGGATAGCAGGTTTTACTCTCACAGAACCRTAAGGCAAAACACCTAAATAAGAGAGCATGGGGAAATAAAATATCCATCTTAGTGTCAATTCATATTTAGACCATAGTTTAGCCACCCATATAAAATCATACTCACTGCAACTTGCTCTTCTTATTCCCTAGAAAGAAATTACAAACAGATTAATTATCCCAAAGGAACATGATATAGATTACAATGCGTGCTCAGAGACACATTTCAGTTTCCCCTCGCCTCTAAGTTTATTTATTTTTGTGCACAGTGAGGTAGCACAGCCTAGTAAATACTCTTGCCTTGATCCTTAAAAGCTACATGAGTTTGTTCAGCCAAATGCTAAAAGCTTACATTGTTCTMTTCTGTTTTAGGGAGATTCATTCTTAGCATGAATATTCAATTCTTAGCTGCAGGAATAAAAATGAGCATATAAATGCTGCCACAACAGCTACAAAATATCTTTGCTATGGAGATAGCAA